>NC_137883.1:32359090-32444090 GCF_963924005.1 Protomyctophum bolini
AATAAACACATTCACATACTGTACATGTGGAAAATAAACACATTCACTTACTGTACATGTGGAAAATAAACACATTCACTTACTGTACATGTGGCAGAGTCAAACAAACCCAGACTCACGGTGCTGGACAGCTGTGTGCAACAACTGTGCATGCATGTACTGTACTGTTACTGTAAGCATATTATGCTTTGTGAAATTGAGGCCAGTTCAACTTATTGGTAGCTTTGTGTACAGTATAGCTTTGCATCTTTTGCAGCAGAGCTACAAACGTCGGATGTCTTATCTTTGTATCTTTCATGTCGGCCGTGGCTTTTATTGAAAATGAACGGTCAACTGTATGGTCGCATCTGCCCGTACAACGCAGCCACATTACTGTCTACACATATCAGGAATATTTTAATATCGGACCCGTTTGTCAATTCCGATTCTCCTTTTCATAACTTTCACACGTAAACATAATGTGACAATACATTTGTTGAGTTGGTCACCGGCCTCATTGGTCTCGCCGGGATTCAGCATGAATCCCCCCCAGGACTCAGTTATTTTTTAGCTCCTCCTGTAGCCTGCCCATCAGATGGACTCAGTTCTAGCCTCCCCCTGCCCAGCCGGGGCGCCTGATGGAGGGGAAAGGAACTGGTCTCTAAACTGCCTCCCCCTGCCCAGCCGGGGCGCCTGATGGAGGGGAGAGGAACTGGTCTCTAAACTGCCTCCCCCTGCCCAGCCGGGGCGCCTGATGGAGGGGAAAGGAACTGGTCTCTAAACTGCCTCCCCCTGGCCAGCCGGGGCGCCTGATGGAGGGGAAAGGAACTGGTCTCTAAACTGCCTCCCCCTGGCCAGCCGGGGCGCCTGATGGAGGGGAAAGGAACTGGTCTCTAAACTGCCTCCCCCTGGCCAGCCGGGGCGCCTGATGGAGGGGAAAGGAACTGGTCTCTAAACTGCCTCCCCCTGGCCAGCCGGGGCGCCTGATGGAGGGGAAAGGAACTGGTCTCTAAACTGCCTCCCCCTGCCCAGCCGGGGCGCCTGATGGAGGGGAGAGGAACTGGTCTCTAAACTGCCTCCCCCTGCCCAGCCGGGGCGCCTGATGGAGGGGAAAGGAACTGGTCTCTAAACTGCCTCCCCCTGGCCAGCCGGGGCGCCTGATGGAGGGGAAAGGAACTGGTCTCTAAACTGCCTCCCCCTGGCCAGCCGGGGCGCCTGATGGAGGGGAAAGGAACTGGTCTCTAAACTGCCTCCCCCTGGCCAGCCGGGGCGCCTGATGGAGGGGAAAGGAACTGGTCTCTAAACTGCCTCCCCCTGGCCAGCCGGGGCGCCTGATGGAGGGGAAAGGAACTGGTCTCTAAACTGCCTCCCCCTGCCCAGCCGGGGCGCCTGATGGAGGGGAGAGGAACTGGTCTCTAAACTGCCTCCCCCTGCCCAGCCGGGGCGCCTGATGGAGGGGAGAGGAACTGGTCTCTAAACTGCCTCCCCCTGCCCAGCCGGGGCGCCTGATGGAGGGGAAAGGAACTGGTCTCTAAACTGCCTCCCCCTGCCCAGCCGGGGCGCCTGATGGAGGGGAAAGGAACTGGTCTCTAAACTGCCTCCCCCTGGCCAGCCGGGGCGCCTGATGGAGGGGAAAGGAACTGGTCTCTAAACTGCCTCCCCCTGCCCAGCCGGGGCGCCTGATGGAGGGGAGAGGAACTGGTCTCTAAACTGCCTCCCCCTGGCCAGCCGGGGCGCCTGATGGAGGGGAGAGGAACTGGTCTCTAAACTGCCTCCCCCTGGCCAGCCGGGGCGCCTGATGGAGGGGAAAGGAACTGGTCTCTAAACTGCCTCCCCCTGGCCAGCCGGGGCGCCTGATGGAGGGGAAAGGAACTGGTTGGAATAACGTGTTCCTTCCACGCGCTACGACGTCCAACCAGGGAAACTCCCCCCTGTCAGGTGTAAAGGAGCAACTTGGACACTCAGGCATGAAGGAAGCATGAGTTCAAGTCCGTTGCTCTCCCCTTGTCCCCCATATATGGGGACTAGGTTGGTCTCCCCTTGTCCCCCATATATGGGGACTAGGTTGGTCTCCCCTTGTCCCCCATATATGGGGACTAGGTTGGTCTCCCCTTGTCCCCCATATATGGGGACTAGGTTGGTCTCCCCTTGTCCCCCATATATGGGGACTAGGTTGGCGGAGGGTGTGTAGAGCCCAGGATCACATTAGATGATTGACACAGGGGTGAAAAATGGGTTACAAAATCGTGGGATAACATTTTTTTTTAAAGATGGACTCAGGTCTTTCGTAGCTCCTCCCCCAGCCTGCCCATCAGCCCAGCGGTGATGTGGTTGTCCTGAACACTCAGGTGGCGCAGCGGCAGGAAGTGCGCCCCGCGGCAGAGCAGCGCCCCCATCAGGTCGTTCCCGCCCACGTCGCTGACGCCGTTCCCGTCCAGGTCGACGTGCGTCAGGCTGACGTTCACCTGCAGCGGGGGGAGAAAAGAAAAAGAAGAAAAGACTTGTGCGTTTTACTTAAAATACTGCAATGTCGACATGCTATGTTATGTGTAGAAAAACGTATTGGCATCAAGTACCAAAAATAGAAAGTATTCATTACGCAGAATGTCCCATTTCACAAGATTTCAAATGCATACAAATCTTTTGTAAATAGACGATCTACAAGATCATAAGCTTGTATTGCGTGTGTGTGTGTGTGTGTGTGTGTGTGTGTGTGTGTGTGTGCCTCTCACCTGCAGCATGTCTGCCAGCAGCCTGGTCCCGGGGTCTCCCAGGTTGTGTGTGTGTGTGTGTGTGTGTGTGTGTGTGTGTGCGTGCCTCTCACCTGCAGCATGTCAGCCAGCAGCCTGGTCCCGGGGTCTCCCAGGTTGTGTGTGTGTGTGTGTGTGTGTGCGTGCGTGCCCTCACCTGCAGCATGTCTGCCAGCAGCCTGGTCCCGGGGTCTCCCAGGTTGTGTGTGTGTGTGTGTGTGTGTGCGTGCCCTCACCTGCAGCATGTCAGCCAGCAGCCTGGTCCCGGGGTCTCCCAGGTTGCTCTGGTCCAGGATGATGTGAGTCAGCGACACGTTCTCCTTCATGCTGTCGAAGAGCTCCTTCCACGCCGCCAGGTCAGCCCCGCCCGTCTGGGCCAAGCCTGTATATGTGTATAGGCGTGATCAATGCTCTTTGGCCACTCAGAATAGCCAAATGGCATTGATCACGCCTCCAGGTCTTTAGTTTACTCAAGTTAGGGAATAAGACCTGGTACTTAAGACACGCAAAATACAGCCTACAGACTCATAGGAAAAAATGGTGGTGTTTTATCATGAACATCAGTAAGGAACCAATTATATGAAGAGATGTTGAAAAGTGGTGAAGTGGTCCTTTAAACCTACCTAAGTACTGCAGGTAGGAGTGGTCCCTCATGAACGCCGCCAGAACCTTCAGCCCGGCGCTGGTTAGCCCGTTGCCCCCGATGTCCAGCTCCACCAGGGCGAACGAAGCCTCCACCGCCCCCAGGCCCAGCGCGGCGAACGGGTCGGCCATCGGGTCGAGGGGTTGTTGTTGTTGGTAGTACATCATGGCCTCCTCCATCATGGCCTGCTGTTGGAGGGCGGCCATCCTGGTCTGCTCCTGCAGCTCCACGATGCCGTTGATCAGAGCCTGGATCCCGTGGTCCCGCAGGCGGTTTCCAAACAGGCTGCGGAGGAGAGGTGGGAGGAGGTCGACCCGTTTAGAGGACGCGTCTGTGTGTCACAGTAGCAGCAGTGGCCGAAACGGTTTGCGGAGCGGTCTTGATATCGGAAGGTCGCTATAGTTCGTATCCCCGGACCGGCACGTTAAAATAACCACCGCTGAAGTGCCCTTGGGCAAGGCATTGAACCCCTACCATGAAATGTTCTATGAGCAGGGCCTGGCTGTAAACATGTTCTTGAGCTTAGTCCAGTTACCCTGGGTAAACATAGTACCTTTCCTTTCCTTAGTCCAGTTACCCTGGGTAAACATGGTACCTTTCCTTTCCTTAGTCCAGTTACCCTGGGTAAACATAGTACCTTTCCTTTCCTTAGTCCAGTTACCCTGGGTAAACATAGTACCTTTCCTTTCCTTACCTGATAGCTTTGAACCACTTTGAACCAGTATTGAAAACTTTGACTGTTGAACAATAGCAGATCTGCAAGCTCATAGCGCAGCACCGAGTGCCGCTTATACAAGCTTGTAGATCTGCTTTTCTTTTATCGTGAAAATGTGTGCAAATCTTTTCAATATATATATTCTTTCACAGCTGACGTTTTCAACTCCTATATTTGCTTGTGGAACAACACATTTTAAGATGGGAGTCGGCGGCCAATTACATATCATTTTTTGGAATCCTTGACATGAAGTAGGCCTAGTTGGAGAACCACTCAGTAAACACCCTTGTGGACTTTGACTTTGTTGTGTTCTGCTTTTGGGTCTGCCAGTTTTTACAAATCGTGACAAAGAGGTTTTTCAGAAAACTGTCAGGATTTAGAAGACGTGTAGAATCTTGTACGCAGGTCTTATAGGCTTAAAGACTTGTGAATATACATTACTACACTGTCTTAGTGTCTTGAGTGTTATAGCAATTAGAAGGGCTTAAAATCACAAGAATATACATCTGAATTCTGCCAAGGACAGTAACTAAATATTTGAAAAGTATGACATTTTGACTTATCCCTTCATTATTTTGACCAACACCTAAAAACAAGCTAAATCCAGAATGGAAACGTGAAAACGCTTCCATATTTACAGTAAACTGTCAGAAACTAAATTAACCCATTCTGAACGGGAACCCATTTTGGTGTTGGCATCATGTTATGCTTTAGCTATTGAAAAATAGCAGATCTACAAGCTCAAGCTACGAGCTTGTAGGTCTGCTATTTTTGAAAAATCGAAGAACGACTGTGACATTTTTAGAATCTGATCTCAGGTCAGAATGCGTTAATCAGACCCAGTGTGTGGCCAGTGGAAACCTCGTATGAATCTGATCTCAGGTCAGAATGGGTTAACACTCCCGGATTGTTGACACTCCACACTTTTAGCTGTGAACTTTCTCATCTTCTCGCTGTACAAACACAGGAGGTTTCAGCGCAGCCTGATGGACTGTATACCACTATGACCACAGGCAGGCCACGGGATCTAAATCTATTAACCCATTCTGACCTGAGATCAGATTCATACGAGGTTTCCACTGGACACACACTGGTCTGATGAACCCATTCTGACCTGAGATCAGATTCTAAAAATGTCAGTCGTTCTTCGAATTTTTCAAAAATAGCAGACCTACAAGCTCATAGCGCGCCACTCGGTGGCGCGCTATGAGCTTGTAGATCTGATATTTTTCAATAGCTAAAGCATAACATGATGCTAACACCAAAATGGGTGCCCGGTCAGAATGGGTTAATGCTCTACTACGACAAACCGCAGGGTTTGACTCCCGGCCAGCCGGACCATTTGCTGCATCATGTCACTGCCCTGCTCGCCCTCGCTCTGTGTTTCCATCCTGTACCCAGTGGTGTAAAGCCAGGGCCGTATAGCTGACCATTTGGTCGCCTTATACTCCTAGGATATTTGTGCTGCCCCTCTCGGCTCCTCCCGACGAGAGCGCTGCTATTCCTCACGCAGATCGTCTATTTTCGCTGTTTGCGAGGACACACACACACTCTGAGACTCATAGCAGCGTACACACACAGCTCCCTAGCGTTCTGAGACTCACAGCAGCGTACACAGACAGCTCCCTAGCGTTCTGAGACTCACAGCAGCGTACACACACCGCTCCCTAGCGTTCTGAGACTCACAGCAGCGTACACACACAGCTCCCTAACTCTCTGAGACTCATAGCAGCGTACACACACAGCTCCCTAACTCTCTGAGACTCATAGCAGCGTACACATGTACACAGCTCCCTAGCGTTCTGAGACTCACAGCAGCGTACACACACAGCTCCCTAACTCTCTGAGACTCATAGCAGCGTACACATGTACACAGCTCCCTAGCGTTCTGAGACTCACAGCAGCGTACACACACAGCTCCCTAACTCTCTGAGACTCATAGCAGCGTACACATGTACACAGCTCCCTAGCGTTCTGAGACTCACAGCAGCGTACACACAGCTCCCTAACTCTCTGAGACTCACAGCAGCGTACACACACAGCTCCCTAAAGCTCTGAGACTCATAGCAGCGTACACACACAGCTCCCTAACTCTCTGAGACTCACAGCAGCGTACACACACAGCTCCCTAACTCTCTGAGACTCACAGCAGCGTACACACACAGCTCCCTGACTCTCTGAGACTCATTGCAGCGTACACACACAGCTCTCTGACTCTCTGAGACTCACAGCAGCGTACACACACAGCTCTCTGACTCTCTGAGACTCACAGCAGCGTACACACACAGCTCTGAGACTCACAGCAGCGTACACACACAGCTCCCTAACTCTCTGAGACTCACAGCAGCGTACACACACAGCTCCCTAACTCTCTGAGACTCACAGCAGCGTACACACACAGCTCCCTGACTCTCTGAGACTCACAGCAGCGTACACACACAGCTCTCTGACTCTCTGAGACTCACAGTAAGCCGCTGATGCTGGGCTTGGCTCGGATCAGGTCCAGGAGAACGATGGCGCCGTACGGCCCCACCTGGTTCAGGTTGAGGTTGAGCAGCGTCACCTGTTGATTTGGAACAGCAGACATTTAGATTGTTGTTTTGTTTGGTTCATTCATAGTCCTCTAATTGGGATGAAACTTATAGCATTTAGTTTTAGTTATATTTGAGTCGCGAGAGTCGAGTTTTAGTCGACTAAATGCCATGCGATTTTAGTTGGCTAAATCTGCGGCTGTGAGTGTGGGAATATGGTGGCCCTCTGGAGTGAGTGTGGAAATATGGTGGCCCTCTTTAGTGAGTGTGGAACTATAGTGGCCCTCTGGAGTGAGTGTGGTAATATCGTGACCACCTGGAGTGAGTGTGGGAGTATAGTGGCCCTCTGGAGTGAGTGTGGGGATATGGTGGCCCTCTGGAGTGAGTGTGGGGATATGGTGGCCCTCTGGAGTGAGTGTGGGGATATGGTGGCCCTCTGGAGTGAGTGTGGAACTATAGTGGCCCTCTGGAGTGAGTGTGGGGATATGGTGGCCCTCTGGAGTGAGTGTGGACTGTGGGGATATGGTGGCCCTCTGGAGTGAGTGTGGGGATGTGGTGGCCCTCTGGAGTGAGTGTGGACTGTGGGGATATGGTGGCCCTCTCCACCGTCAGAGTGGCGTGACCCCTGACCTGGGACATGCTGCTCTTCAGGGCCGTGGCCAGGCTCAGCAGAAGGTCGTCTGTCAGGTCCGTGTTCCTCAGAACCAGCTCGCCCACCTCGTCAGACATGTTCAGCACTGTCATCATGGCGTCCAGCTGCATGCGTTCACAACACGTTAGAAGACCTGAGAGAACACATTCTACAAAACGTCTTCTAAAATCATACCCCCCACCTTAGATATAATCAGAAATTAATACTGATATATTATTGATTTCAGCTGTTACAATTCCAAACATGCAAACGGCTTTAATTACTTCAGTCTAAATTAGTAGGTCAATGAGTATTATTAAAATCCTTTGTTTATGTCAAATGTATTTGTATTTAGTTCATAAATGTAACATAACTGTAATTAAAGGCATTTGAAAGGCATTTGAAATTAAAAAACATATATAGCCTATTATATACTTTTCAGGATTTCAATCCAACAATTTTGACTACCATACATTTGCTTTAGTATTGTAAGTACATTTTTAAAGCCAATACTTTTGTACTTTTACTTAAGTACATTTTTGAATGCAGGCCTTTTACCAACAGCGTATTTTTTTTTTAAATATTGCGATATTATTATTATTACTACATTTACATAAGTAAGGAATCTTCCACCTCTGCTCCAGAATGCGTTGGTCTGCAGGAGGGAGAGGTGTGAGGGAGTGTGTGGGTTGGAATAAGAGATCCAGGCAGGGGGACATTATGGTCTGGCCACGTTCGACGGGCCACCTTGCTAGAACCGTGAGGAATGTTTCATTTCACCGACTCTGACTCTGCCAACAAGTGCCCGGCGTTTCGCCCGAAAGAGCCAAATATCGGTCACTCTCTGAAAATGAATGTAGGCTATACTCTACTTTACCCCATGAAGACCTGAGACCGATTCTATACCAACACCTTGTGAATCACTGGTTCTGCACACTTTGAAGATTAAAAAAGAAATAAAGAAAAGCGAGATATGTAAGCTTGGTGTGATTGTTCAGATTTTTCAGCAACCACTTCTACACATAGAGTTATTATACATTATACATTATATATACATTATTATACATTATACATTATATCATATATACTCTATGCTTCTACACCAGACTTACCAGTGCTGTTTTTGGCAGAAAATTTAGATTTTAGTTTAGTCATAATATAGTCTTTGGAATTGTTTTAGTCATCTGAAATGTTTTAGTGTTAGTCTAGATTTAGTCGACTAAATGTCATAAGGTTTTTTTGTCGATTTTTGTCGACTGAATCTATAGTTAGTCGACTAAAATGTATTTTGGCGGGCCTTAATGGCGCTTGCTGAAAATAGCCGATCTATACAAGCTCACAAAGCGTCGCGCTGCGTGAGCTTTGATCTACAGAGCTTGTAGATCGGCTATTTTCAGCATGCAACCAAGTATAAAGTGCCTTTTACTGACACTGGATCTCTTGTCCACTATAGTCCCTTCCTAACATTTTAGTCTAGTTATTGCGTTGACGAAATTGTCAACAAATGTAGTCTTTATAGTTTTAGTCATCGTAGCTTACCTAGTTTTCATTCAGTCGACGAACATTTTGTTTGTCATAGTATTAAGGCTCATATACATAGTCTGGATTTACGTGGTGAGGTGACCACCGAACTACAACATGACGTCACTGAGGTGACCACCGAACTACAACATGACGTCACTGAGGTGACCACCGAACTACAACATGACGTCACTGAGGTGACCACCGAACTACAACATGACGTCACTGAGGTGACCACCGAACTACAACATGACGTCACTGAGGTGACCACCGAACTACAACATGACGTCACTGAGGTGACCACCGAACTACAACATGACGTCACTGAGGTGACCACCGAACTACAACATGACGTCACTGAGGTGACCACCGAACTACAACATGACGTCACTGAGGTGACCACCGAACTACAACATGACGTCACTGAGGTGGACCACCGAACTACAACATGACGTCACTGAGGTGACCACCGAACTACAACATGACGTCACTGAGGTGACCACCGAACTACAACATGACGTCACTGAGGTGACCACCGAACTACAACATGACGTCACTGAGGTGACCACCGAACTACAACATGACGTCACTGAGGTGACCACCGAACTACAACATGACGTCACTGAGGTGACCACCGAACTACAACATGACGTCACTGAGGTGACCACCGAACTACAACATGACGTCACTGAGGTGACCACCGAACTACAACATGACGTCACTGAGGTGACCACCGAACTACAACATGACGTCACTGAGGTGACCACCGAACTACAACATGACGTCACTGAGGTGACCACCGAACTACAACATGACGTCACTGAGGTGACCACCGAACTACAACATGACGTCACTGAGGTGACCACCGAACTACAACATGACGTCACTGAGGTGACCACCGAACTACAACATGACGTCACTGAGGTGACCACCGAACTACAACATGACGTCACTGAGGTGACCACCGAACTACAACATGACGTCACTGAGGTGACCACCGAACTACAACATGACGTCACTGAGGTGACCACCGAACTACAACATGACGTCACTGAGGTGACCACCGAACTACAACATGACGTCACTGAGGTGACCACCGAACTACAACATGACGTCACTGAGGTGACCACCGAACTACAACATGACGTCACTGAGGTGACCACCGAACTACAACATGACGTCACTGAGGTGACCACCGAACTACAACATGACGTCACTGAGGTGACCACCGAACTACAACATGACGTCACTGAGGTGACCACCGAACTACAACATGACGTCACTGAGGTGACCACCGAACTACAACATGACGTCACTGAGGTGACCATCGAACTACAACATGACGTCACTGAGGTGACCACCGAACTACAACATGACGTCACTGAGGTGACCACCGAACTACAACATGACGTCACTGAGGTGACCACCGAACTACAACATGACGTCACTGAGGTGACCACCGAAAATCCAGACTATGAATAGGCCTTTATTAGTCGACGAAATCAACAGCATTTCTCTACCGACCTGTGCCTGCAGGTCTGGTTCCTCAACAGGTTCCTCCTCCTCTTCCTCCTCTTCCTCCTCTTCCTCTTCCTCCTCTTCTTCAGGCGGAGCCTCGCTCTCCTCGCTGGGCTCCACGTCAGAGCTGGTGGCGTTGTGGTTGTTGTGGGGATGCTTTGACAGCTTCTTATGGAGACGACACCGCTCCAGGACTTCATGGGCAAACAAACAAAACGCAAACACAGTTTGTTTGTTTCTAACTTTCTAATCCAATGGCCGCGAATCGGCAACCGATTTGTGTGAAATGTTAATACAGGAGTTGTTAGATACCTGGCCTATAGGGGAGCCAAGTATACAACAAAAATACAGGCGCGACACATGCAGTACTCAAATGAATTTCACATGTTCACATGGCAAAGCTCTATGTTATATTCAGTTCTCCTCTGCTCATGCACCTTTTTCAGCATTTGGGTTAATACATACAACATGCACACACATCTCACTCATGCATACACGCACTACACTACTGACTACTGATTTACACACCTCATCTGTTCACCTTGATTTGGGGTATGATTTGGTTTAATTCCTTATTTCGATTACTTAATTAATTTATATTTCATTTGAGTATACTGTGTCTCCCCTGTATTTTTGTTGTATACTTGGCTCCCCTAGGCCAGGTATCTAACAAATGATCTTTATGGGACATTGCTGTGTAAATAAATGTACACCATTGTTGATGGGTGCATTTATGCCCGACTCTCCATATACTGTATGTACAGTATGTGTATGTGTCAGTGTAATTATCATCATTGCAAACAGCTTGTTCATTGTTAAACTTGCCTCTATCCGTATAGAGCGTCGCAGTCCCGCCCCCTTTCATGACGACGCCAGGCCCCCAGGAAATAGTTTCCAATGCATTTTCAAAACGTATTTATTTAAAGACCTTATAAGCGTCGTACGAAGCCAACTCTTGTCGTGACAAATAATGACAGCCACCGAGTGGCACGCTACGAGCTTGTAGGTCTGCTATTTTTTGAAAAGTAGTGAAAATGTGGTGCAAATCTTTGAATATATAATATTCTTTCAGAGCGAACGTTTTTAACTCAAATCTTTGCTTCTGGAGAGGTCCCTGGAACTACATATTTTCAGATGGGGGTCGGCGGCCAATTACATATATTTTTTGGGGGTCCTTGACATGAAATATTGAGCACCACTGATATAGAAACATGAGGGTTTTCCGAAAAGAATACATTTAAAGACATTTTTTTTTAATTTCCACGTCAGGCCTAAATGAATTAAAGTGTATTATGTAAATCAGTTACAACACACGGGGGGGGGGATTCCATTCCAGCTCCCTTCCAGAACTTTTCTGCTCCTGTGGTTTTTCTTACTCACTGTTTTCCTTGAAGCGGTTCTGTTTGTTTGGGCCGGGCTCCAGGAGGATCGCCGTGCTCATTTCCACACATTCCTCATAGAAGTCTTTTTTGGGTCTTTCCCCGTCTCTGGTTCTGTTCTGTCCATTCGATCCGACACCATCGGCCTTTTGCTCTCCGTTCTGCTTGCTCAGTACTGCCTTGTGATCATGCAATGAATCTTTAAAAAAAAAACGAGGGAAAAAAAATGTGCTTTTTCCATTTCTTCAAAAAAAAAAGTGAATAAATGGAATTACCACATAAAGATGCGGTTACCAAAGCATCGCGTTCACACATGTGTCAGCTATCCACACTTTAACCCATTCTGGGCGGGAACCCCTTTTGGTGTTTTAAAGCATTATGTCATGCTTTAGCTATTGAAAAATAGCAGACTCTACAAGCTCATAGCGCGCCACCGAGTGGTGCGCTATGAGCTTGTAGAGTCTGCTATTTTTGAAAAGTCGTAAAAAAAAGTGGTGCAAATCTTTGAATATATATTTCCGAGCAAACATTTTTAACTAAAATAGTGGCTTCTGGGAGGGTCCCTGCTGGAACTACATATTTTGAGATGGGGGGTCCGTGGCCCAATAGAGATAATTCTGGGGGTCCTTGACATGAAAAAGGTTGAGCACCACTGACATAGAAACATGGGGTTTTCAGAAAAATGTTAGTAGGATTTAGAAGCCTCAGTCCAATATGGGTTAAAATAAAGGATGTGGTGCCAAGTGTGTCTGTTCATGTCTTCTCACAGGAGTGAATGAAACAGAACATTGCATGGATGAGTCAACAATACTCACCAGGGACTCTGGCCGTGTTAATGATGTCTCGGTGGTCTGCAGCCTGAGCGCTCTTAGCTTTGCTCGAGGGTTTCTGCTGCTCTGCTGGCTGCTGTTTTTTGGCGCTTATTCTTTTGTCGTCACTGTCACCTGCTGTCACCTCTGAACCGTGTGGCTCCTCCTCCGGTCTCTCGGGGTCGTCCTGCTGCCCTTCTCGGTGACTCTCCGACGTCTTGGCCTTGGTGGCGCGTTTCCGAGTGGAGTGACCTCTGCGTGGTTTGGGGGGCTTCGACGAGGAGGGGTCTTTGATGCCAGCAGAGACGGCGGCGGCGGGTGGCGGAGGGTCTTCGCTGTCGGTGGACTCATGGCCGCCATGACCCTCCCTGTTGGCCTTCGTCTCCCTCCGAGCCCTCGCCGATGTCTTCTCCGGTTTGGCCGGGATGAAGAGGGGTGACGACGGACATGACTCAGCGGTTCCTGCGTATAGATAGAAGACGTTATAAGAGGCAAACTTAAGAAAAGTGCTGTGTGTGCATGTTTTAGTCTTCAAAACACTCAATTGAAAACAGGGACTGCATGCAGGGCCGTCGGGCCAAAAACATGTTGATGAATGACTTTCGGGATGCAGTGGAAAATTGAGACAGTCATTTCCAGGCTTTCTTTCTATACCTCCGCCAGGGTTCTGGTCGAGCGGCAGACTTGACTTCTCCTTTGGGTCTGAAGGGTTCTGGTTCTCCTTTGTGACATTGTTCAGCTGCTGGCAGGAGCCGTACTTGTTCCGAAGGGCCGTACATCTGAAAGAGAGGATGAGGAATATCCATATTGACTCATATTGACTCATATTCCTACCAACATTATGGTCTACCACCGACAGCATAATGAGGTCAGATCCCCAGTGTCATTTATGCAAACATGCATCTCTTCATATTTCTAGATGTCACTTCACAATCTGTTTTCCTAACAGCGCAGGGACACGCGCATCAATCGCACCATTACTCTGGTCTCTAAACTGACTGGGCCACGGCCCGGGTGGCCCAATGAACCCGACTCTACGCCGGTGGTCAGTCCCACTGATTTCCAGCGTTCAAAAGTAGCAGATCTACATGCTCAATATGCGTCGCCCTCTCTGCTACTTTATTATGCTTTTTGTGTGATGGTGTACGTATGATCAATTCATTTACACACACAAAAAAAACACCGAAAATACCAGGGCATTTCCCCAGAGATAAGAGACTTCTGCCTGGTTGTGTGAGTGATGTCCAGCTGACCTGGGTTCAGCGGGCAGCGGTGGCCGAACGGTTTGCGGAGCGGTCTTTATATCGGAAGGTTGCTATAGTTCGTATCCCCGGAGCGGCACGTTAAAATTACCACTGCTGAAGTGCCCTTTGAGCAAGGCATTGAACCTCTACCATGAAATGTTCTGAGCAGGGCCTGGCTGTAAACAAGTTCTTGAGCTTAGTCCAGTTACCCTGGGTAAACATGGTACCTTTCCTTTCCTTAGTCCAGTTACCCTGGGTAAACAATAAACATAGTACCTTTCCTTTCCTTAGTCCAGTTACCCTGCAGGGTAAGCATAGTACCTTTCCTTTCCTTAGTCCAGTTACCCTGGGTAAACATAGTACCTTTCCTTTCCTTAGTCCAGTTACCCTGGGTAAACATAGTACCTTTCCTTTCCTTAGTCCAGTTACCCTGGGTAAACATAGTACCTTTCCTTTCCTTAGTCCAGTTACCCTGCAGGTAAACATAGTACCTTTCCTTTCCTTTACCTGTAACAGGGCATTCCTCCGGCCAGCCATGCGAGTCTGAAGCAGCTCTTCTTGCCCTGCTCGTATCCCGGTGAGTATCGGTACTCGCAGCAGGAGCTGATCCGGGCCACCATCATGCCGCCCACGTACATGGTGACGCTGAAGGGGAAGCCCCGGTGCCTCTGGGACAGGAACTGGAAGCGCTCTGCGTGGAAACAAACACGTGTACACGCAATGACGCAAAGCACCTCGGATGGTGTTCCATTCAAAAGGGTTTTTTTTTAGTTGAATGACGCAAATTGTGTGACATGAGAGCCTTTAGTTATAAAGTATAGACTTAACCCATTTTGAGTTGGGAACCCCTTTCTGTGGTTACATACATTGTTATAATTTAGCTATTGAAAAATAGCAGATCTACAAGCTCATAGCGCGCCACCAAGTGGCGCGCTACGAGCTTGTAGGTCTGCTATTTTTTGAAAAATCGTTAAAATGTGCCTCAAATCTTTCAGAAAATTGTCATGATTTAGAAAACTTTTCTTCTTTTTATTTCGACGTCAGGCCTGAATGGGTTAATCACATGAACCCTTGTGTATCCCCTATTCTGGGCAATAGAGCTATGTTGGCTACGCTGACAGGTTATGTGAGCTTGTACAGTACATCGGCTATTTCCAGAGATTTGACATAGAAGGGGAAAAAAAATGAACGGGCCAAATTCAGACTTGGGTTCTGGGTTTAGATTAGAACCTCTGTCCTTACCTCCCGGCGCCACCAGGCCCGTGAACACGCAGACGTTCTCTCCTCCGTTGGCCTGTTGCAACACTTTGAGCTCGTCTTTCTGACGCAGCCCGGCGTCTCGAGGGCCGCCGTGTCCCAGGTAGAGCATCGTCACCGTCACGTTCGACTTCTTGGCTTCCTTTTGTGCCTTTAGTTTACTCTGAAACGCAAAAAAACGCAAACGGGGCGAAGCTGTGACTGTCAAAGAATAATTTCCCCCGGAATGGAACAGATTGGGACACATTTTTTAACCCATCATTTTAACCCACCTTTTGGTGTTAGCATTATGTCATGCTTTAGCTATTGAAAAATAGCAGATCTACAAGCTCGTAGCGCGCCACCGAGTGGCGCGATACGAGCTATGACTGACATAGAAACATAGCTTTTTCAGAAAACTGTCAGGATGTAGTAAGACATTTTTTAGAATCTGATCTCAGGTCAGAATAAAAACTGTCAGGATTGTAGAAGAAGACATTTTTAGAATCTGATCTCAGGTCAGAATGGGTTAATTGCAAACGCAGTGAGCACTTACTATGAGACCTAGCAGATCATGTCTGTCTGTCTGTCTGTCTGTCTGTGTGTCCGTGTGTCACGCTTTTGTGCCCATATATGGAGCTGCTTTGGGGACTCCTTATATGGTTATGGCTGAGTCATGGTGACATGAGTGTGATGGCGTGCTATAAATCTTTAAAAAACCCAAATATATACGAGCTGCGTTCGCTTCCCGCGTTTGCGCGTCTTACTGGTTAAAAGTGTGTATAATCAAATCGTTGGAACGTTTACCTGTTTCTTGGTGAAATGTCCCGCTCTCTGGGAGCCCACAGAAGAGAAGGACCCCCTCCTCTTGTCGTAGAGGTACGGACAGCTCTGAGTCAGGGTCCCTCTCATTGATTTAAGATTAGAGGTCTTCGGGGGTGTGAGGCCGGGTAGGTACATCTGTTCATTAGTACCAGGAACGGGTTTATCCAGCTGTGGAGATAATTGGAATAGTTAATAAAAATAAAAAAAAGTAAACCGAAAGCCTCTCATTTAATTTAAAACAATTGATTTATTCCTAATTGGCATTTCAGTTGCAGACTAAAAAAAGGCCTCTTTTTTTTCAAGCTGAAAGCAGGACTTTGTTCATTGAAGTATACAACAGTAATCAGCACACATGGGCAGGGGGGATCTTAACCCATTTTGGGCGGGGACCCCTTTTGGTGTTATAGCATTACGTTATGCTTTAGCTATTGAAAAATAGCAGATCTACAAGCTCATAGCGCGCCACCGAGTGGCGCGCTACGAGCTTGTATATAGGTCTGCTATTTTTGAAAAATCGAAGAACATTTTTAGAATCTGATCTCAGGTCAAAATGGGTTAAGGGGGGAGCATAATTTCCTGTTTACAATTTACAATTACAAATTACAATTTAGGGCATTTAGCAGACACTTTTATCCAGAGCGACTTCTAAACAAGGTAATTAATCACATACGTGGGAGAACAATATGTGGTTTATAGTGCCTCAGGAAACCAGCATACGAGGTAAACAATTAACAACATTGACTTCATCATGTATTTGCCAAAACATCAAAGGTTTAGATCTCGTTCTAAATTTAGGAGTGAAGAGGCAGTTTTTTTTCCGTCTAGGATCTAAAACACATGAATCCTATAGCATGATTTCCTCCTTATTCTGTGGACGAACGTTACGGTGAAAATAGCAGATCTACAAGCTCACAATTCGTTGCAACGCGAGACGGTACATGTGAGCTCGAAGATCTGCTATTTTCATGGTCAAGAGCTGAACTGTTCTATACCGTGGTAAGACATTTATTATTACACATTATGCAGTGTGTATTTGTGTAGCCAAAGCCCCAAAAGACAGATGTGAAGGCCTTCTTTTATTTGTTTTAATATATTTTTTTATCCCACGATTTTTGTAACCCATTTTTCACCCCCGTGTCAATCATCTAATGTGATCCTGGGCTCTACACACCCTCCACCAACCTAGTCCCCATATATGGGGGACAAGGGGAGACCAACCTAGTCCCCATATATGGGGGACAAGGGGAGACCAACCTAGTCCCCATATATGGGGACAAGGGGAGACCAACCTAGTCCCCATATATGGGGACAAGGGGAGACCAACCTAGTCCCCATATATGGGGGACAAGGGGAGACCAACCTAGTCCCCATATATGGGGGACAAGGGGAGAGCAACGGACTTGAACTCATGCTTCCTTCATGCCTGAGTGTCCAAGTTGCTCCTTTACACCTGACAGGGGGGAGTTTCCCTGGTTGGATGTAGCGCGTGGAAGGAACACGTTATTCCAACCTGTTCCTTTCCTGCCTTCTTTTATTGTGAAACTCATTCTTCACCTTGTAACGTGTTAGCATTACGTTATGCTTTAGCTATTTAAAAATAGCAGATCTACAAGCTCATAGCGCGCCACCGAGTGACGCGCTACGAGCTTGTAGGTCTGCTATTTTTGAAAAATGAAAGAGCGACTGACATAGAAGACATTTTTAGAATCTGATCTCAGGTCAGAATGGAAAACTGTCGGGATGTAAAAGACATTTTTTAGAATCTGATCTCAGGTCAGAATGAAAACTGTCAGGAATGTAAAAGACATTTTTAGAATCTGATCTCAGGTCAGAATGGGTTATTCACCTTGTATATCTCCACCATGTCAGGACTCTCGAGGAGCAGCAGTTTGCTCTTGCCTCTGATCAGACTGGCTATGGAGCGGATCATCTTGGAGTCGCGACCCAACTGACCTGGGATCTGTTCAGAGGAGGGGTGGAGGGGAGTCAACAAAACGCTCCATTACTAGAGGAAACCGACTGACCTGGGATCTGTTCAGAGGAGGGGTGGAGGGGAGTCAACAAAACGCTCCATTACTAGAGGAAACCGACTGATCTGGGATCTGTTCAGAGGGGGGGGAGTCAACAAAACGCTCCATTACTAGAGGAAACCGACTGATCTGGGATCTGTTCAGAGGAGGGGGGGGGGGGAGTCAACAAAACGCTCCATTACTAGAGGAAACCGACTGATCTGGGATGTGTTCAGAGGAGGGGGGGGGGGGGGGGGAAGTCAACAAAACGCTCCATTACTATAGGAAACCGACTGATCTGGGATCTGTTCAGAGGAGGGGGGGGGGGAAGTCAACAAAACGCTCCATTACTAGAGGAAACCGACTGATCTGGGATCTGTTCAGAGGAGGGGGGGGGGAAGTCAACAAAACGCTCCATTACTAGAGGAAACCGACTGATCTGGGATCTGTTCAGAGGAGGGGGGGGGGGAAGTCAACAAAACGCTCCATTACTAGAGGAAACCGACTGATCTGGGATCTGTTCAGAGGAAAACTATAAAACCCATAAAGCTTCGCACACAAAGCACATTTCCAAACAGAATCACAAGCTCTTTAACAGATACAATAAAACTGTAATGAAAGGCAGTATAGCCTATAATGAAAAAGTATAGACTCAGCCAATTCATTTTAACCATGCATGATGGACCCTTATATCGTGCCTATTTTCCGGGCATGTCTTAATAGGCGAAACATTTAGTGAAATAACTGATCAGCTTGTGTACAGCAGGGACAGAAGGAAGGGGTCAATAGTGGTTAAAGATGGTCTCATAAAACACTTACTGGAGTATCTCTTTCTCCGGACTTATAACCCAGATCCTGAAGGACATTCTTACTGTTTCTCCGGACATGTTTTAGTGTCTCCATCTCGTCAGTGTTCCAACAGGGACCTGTACAGTATATTCCTATACATAATAGACAGAGAAATATATATACCGTTGTTACTGTTGTCGTCCAAGTGCAGTCTACTGTTGATTAAACATACTATACATTCACACGCTGCAGGCCGTTCATTTATTTCCCCAAATAGCCATTCTTCAAGCTATTTTTGAATCTTCTTCTTTTCCTTTTGGCGTTTCCCTTCAGGGGTTCGCCACAGCGAATCATCTGCCTCCCTCTCACCCTGTCCTCTGTCGCCACAGCGAATCATCTGCCTCCCTCTCACCCTGTCCCCTGTCTCCCCAGCGAATCATCTGCCTCCATCTCACCCTGTCCTCTGTCTCCCCAGCGAATCATCTGCCTCCCTCTCACCCTGTCCTCTGTCGCCACAGCGAATCATCTGCCTCCCTCTCACCCTGTCCCCTGTCTCCCCAGCGAATCATCTGCCTCCGTCTCACCCTGTCCTCTGTCTCCCCAGCGAATCATCTGCCTCCATCTCACCCTGTCCTCTGTCTCCCCAGCGAATCATCTGCCTCCGTCTCCCCCTGTCCTCTGTCTCCCCAGCGAATCATCTGCCTCCGTCTCCCCCTGTCCTCTGTCTCCCCAGCGAATCATCTGCCTCCGTCTCCCCCTGTCCTCTGTCTCCCCAGCGAATCATCTGCCTCCCTCTCACCCTGTCCTCTGTCTCCCCAGCGAATCATCTGCCTCCCTCTCACCCTGTCCTCTGTCTCCCCAGCAAATCATCTGCCTCCCTCTCACCCTGTCCCCTGTCTCCACAGCCAATCATCTGCCTCCGTCTCCCCCTGTCCTCTGTCTCCCCAGCGAATCATCTGCCTCCCTCTAACCCTGTCCCCTGTCTCCACAGCCAATCATCTGCCTCCGTCTAACCCTGTCCCCTGTCTCCACAGCCAATCATCTGCCTCCGTCTCACCCTGTCCTCTGTCTCCTCTTTTCTCACCAACTATAACTTCCTGTCCTCTTTCACTACATCCATAAATCTTCTCTTTTCTCTAGGCCTCCCGCCTGGCAGTTCCAACCTGAACGGGACTCGAACACACAACGCGCTGTCAGGGCCATGCAGAGCCTGGACCGCTAGGCCAGCAGGCTCCCCCCCACCCCACATGTATATGTGCCAAGAACCACCCTGGCCCCCCCCCCATCTGAAAATATTTTGTGCCAGGGATTTTCTTTTTATTATTATTATATATTTTGTTTAAATCTGCCAACACTGCACACTGCCAGAGAGCGAGGAGGCCACAGAGCCGCTAGGGACCAACGTAGGCCTATAGACACACGTGCGGTGTGGTATAAAATAATATGCTCAACCTCAGTACCTGAGTTCTCAAAGTATGTGCCAAGTTGCTTAATTTTTACTTGAGTTAAAGTACTGGAGTATACTTGCTTTTGAAATGCTTGTGTTCAGTATAGTGCAGTATAGCCTACATGCTTTTAACCCATTCTGAACGGGAACCCATTTTGGTGTCAGCATCATGTTATGCTTTAGCTATTGAAAAATAGCAGATCTACAAGCTCATAGCGCGCCACCGAGTGGCGCGCTACGAGCTTGTAGGTCTGCTATTTTTGAAAAATCGAAGAACGACTGACATTTTTTTTAGAATCTGATCTCAGGTCAGAATGGGTTAATCAGACCAGTGTGTGTCCAGTGGAAACCTCGTATGAATCTGATCTCAGGTCAGAATGGGTTAAATATACTGAACTGAATATTGGGACTTGGTGAGACACTGTTGTGCATCTATCATCAATCTGCTCCAACATAGAAGCACTGCAGATGCCAGTGCAGCCCATATTGTGATACTAAACTCAAGTTTGGTGTGTTTGGTCGCCGCCTAGTGGCTGAAAAGTGAAAATAGATCTACCCCAGTTTGAAAGATCTACACCCATTTGAATGTTTATCTCTAGGAGGTAACTGGAAGGTTCGCCCCCAAATCTACTTTTGACATTTTTTTATTCTCAAAACGCTTGCCACCAGAAATTGGTAAATTATAAGCAATAAGGTTTAGGCATAAGTTTACTGAGGTTAAGTTTATGAATAAGGTTAGGTTTAGACATAGTTTTACTGAGGTTAAGGTTAGGAATAAGGTTAGGTTTAGACATAGTTTTACTGAGGTTAAGGTTAGGAATAAGGTTAGGTTTAGACATAGTTTTACTGAGGTTAAGGTTAGGAATAAGGTTAGGTTTAGACATAGTTTTACTGAGGTTAAGGTTAGGAATAAGGTTAGGTTTAGACATAGTTTTACTGAGGTTAAGGTTAGGAATAAGATTAGGTTTAGGCATAGTTTTACTGAGGTTAAGTTTAGGAATAGATTAGGTAACCAACTGGACCCTCATAGACCTTTAACTCTGAGAGTGTAAAATGACCCTTTGCGGGTCATTTTGTTCCATTGTACGCTCTCAAGAGATGAATTATTGATAAACATCTGCATTGCTTAATTTACAAGAAGTCTACACAATGAGAGAATTGTGAGGTATTGTTATTTTGATCAACGTTGTCCTGTCATCTCTTCTAATGTATACCAACAGCATCAATACAGCATGGAATGGAATTGTGCAACTTATGCAACGACAAACAAAATATTCCTTTAGTTTTGGGTCTGGAGGATGAGTCTCGTCAAACGGTGGTTCTGTGGCTCAAAAATGCAGAATAAATGATGGACCTTGATGAGAAAAGGGTTGAAATCCACTCATTGAACCAATTCAGTATAAGGGTCCATTTGGTTTCTAATTCCAACTAGCAATGGTTAAGTAATTAATGTAGACTAGGCTCAAGTGTATGCATACACTTGAGCCTAGTATACTGCTACGAGTTGTATTCCATGTTAAAAAATAAAAATAATACAAATGAAATATATATAGTGAAGCAAAACCTTTAAAGCTAAGCCGATCCGTAGAAAATGTCATCATTTGGTCAACCATATAGGCTACACTTAATGTATTGTATTTCCACTTTTGCAAAAATCATAAAAACGTTATATGACTATAATAATAGCTTTAATAATAATTGTAACAGAGCATAGGCTGAACAAATAAGACACAATTAGACACAATTAATAATAACACTTTTGTGGACTGCATAGCCTCTATACTGTATAGCCTGGGCTATTATTTCCATTAATTAACATCCCTCCCCCATCTTTCACTATCATGCATAATATACTAACAAATAACATGACATTTTCTCATGTTCTATATAGGCCTATAGATACTGCATATACGGCTGTGTAAAATTAACAAATAAAGAGGAGCGGGCGTGGGGCCGACATCTTACCTGTCGTCCGCTCCGCAGGTATCGCCTGTATACTCAGGAGTGTCTATCTTTGGTGCCGGTGATCTGATACCCTCTCTCTCCTCTCTCTCTCCTCTCCCACCTGTTGATCTTTGGTTCTCTGTCAGCGGTGTGGCGCCCAGGCAGGCTGCGTGTCGTAGCCTACCGCTGACACCTGAGCGCGCAGCTCAACACTTCTGGCACGGTGCCGCGCCTCACTGCCTCCTGACGACATGATGCACGGGTCGGTCCCTCATCCATGTTTAATCAGCCGTGACCTTCTGCTCTCTCTCTCTCTGGGCTGAGAGGCGCCTCTGGGGCCCGGCCGGGCCTCGATGGGGCGGGCGGGGCGGCGCTGTTTCCTGCATGGCCGTTTGCAGGCAGCAGTTCAGTTGTGAATCAACATCAACTGTGATGATTTTCTTTTTTGGTTGAGGTTAGGGATATGGGTTAATCTTTGAATATATAAGTTTCAGTTTTTTAACCCATGATTTTCCCATCAGGACACGCCCCCCTCATCTAGACTGAGTGGCAAAACATTGAGCAGCATTATGGAGTGTTGAAGTTTGGAAGCGCTCGTTGGAAATCACTCAACCGTCCTGCCGTACCACCTGTTTCTAAATGTCACATGATGCAGGAGGCAGCAGAATGTTGTGTTATTGAAAACAAGCACTTCCAAACTTTGACAACATAATCAAATGCAGAGCATTTCTTGACAGAAAGTAGCTCATAACGTTTCTATGGTGGATTTTTATGAAACAAAGACTTTGCAGAGAGAAAGAGGATAATTCAAGCTTTTCGTAACAGCTGCAATGTTGGTGAGTTTAACATTGTTTTAATGCAATCAGACAGGACTTTTCTGTTTGGATGATTGGGCTGTCAAGGCCAGAAAGTAGTTTTTTGACACTCAGTGGGTGTTCCCACATAACTTCCAGGTATATTATGATGATGTCACGTGCATACCCTCTATTCACACTTTTCCTGGGCTGTGTGTGC
Source organism: Protomyctophum bolini (assembly GCF_963924005.1). NCBI lineage: Eukaryota > Metazoa > Chordata > Actinopteri > Myctophiformes > Myctophidae > Protomyctophum > Protomyctophum bolini. The sequence continues at coordinate 32,382,075 of NC_137883.1, forward strand.
TCCAGTTCCTGTTGATTTCATTGGATATCATTGGTCATCTGACCAGTTTGGATTTCATTGGATCAAATCGACAGGATCTGGAGCACACACAGCCCAGGAAAAGTGTGAATAGGCCTACACATTTCCCCATACTCTCCAGCCCTATAGGCCTACACATTTCCCCATACTCTCCAGATCATTGATCCAACAACAAAAAAGCGAGTAGGCCTTCATTTCTTCCTCCACTGCCCATCCCTCTATTATCTCACCGCACGATGAGAGCGCTGTGAATGGCGCTACGGCCGGTACTGTGTGCAACCAACTTAACTGTGGATTTGAATATGTTCCATTCCGCCAATGGCTCCGAGCACTTTCCAATAATATGTGCCACGGCCGTCTAAAGTGCCTCAGGAGGCCGAAGGGGATCCATTACATCCATGAAGTGATATAGGGGGGTCTGGGTGTATTTAGTTTGGCAGCCCACTATGCATTACATCCATAAAGTGATAGGGAGGGGGGTCTGGTATAAAGTGATAGGGAGGGGGGTCTGGTATAAAGTGATAGGGAGGGGGGTCTGGGTGTATTTAGCTTGGCAGTCCCATACGCAGCCTGCCATGTTCACTGAGCCTATGTGTCAGTTCATTGTGGGACTACTAATAACCGCTACGCTTGTGCCCTTTAGCGTCTGTGATGTGCATGCGTTTTGTGAATGGTTGCTTTTCAGAGTGGGCCTATATATACACAGTATATATATATATATATATATATATACACTGCAAAAAAAATGATCTTAGCAAGAATTGCCAACTTATATCTAGCCATGCTAGATTATTGATCTTGTTTTAATAATGATATACTAAACAAGAGAAAAATGTATAAGATGACTAATCTTGTTTTTAGATTATATTTATTTTTTCTCTTACTAAGTTATTACATCTTCAATCAAATAATTGTACATGTACATCAAGCTAAAATTACTATCTGAGACAAGATTGCAGCCACAGTGTGACTTTTAAGACAATTTGTAGTAGTAAGTACTTATTTTAAGACTAACAAATAACTGCTTTCTCATTACATTTTGAAATGTTTCCAAACATCACATGTAAGGCCTTTTCAGAAGGGCAGCGACTGACGTGCCTATAGTGATACATTTTCAATGAGAGGCACAGCCCTGTGAAATTGTCACATTCATGCTCATTTCGTGCACACGCCTGCATAGACCGGCCTGGATTGTGTTGAGCTTTATTTTGATTTTGATGCTACGCGTCCCTTGCCCCTCATGAGCAGACTTGGAGTTGATCCAGGTGACAACGCCATACATTGGGGGTCCTTGACATGAAACATTTTGAGAACCAATGATATAAGCACCACGTGCTATACTAGAACAAATCATATTTACAAAAGAATAGCATGCATGACAAAGAAAGCATGACAATCTTTTTTTTTAACAATATGCATTTTTATTTTTTTGACAAACAGACAATACAACAAAACACAATACAATACAATTACTTAAAATGAAAAACAAACAAAAAACAAAACGATAACATACAGATGACAATCATTTTAACCCCTTCATCCATATACATGTTGGCTATTAACCCATTTTGGGGCGGGAACCCCTTTTGGTGTTAGCATTACCTTATGCTTTAGCTATTGAAAATAGCAGATCTGCTATTTTTGAAAAATCGAAGAACAACTGACATAGAAACATTGCTTTTTCAGAAACCTGTCAGGATGTAGAAGACATTTCTAGAATCTGATCTCAGGTCAAAATGGGTTAATACATGGCAGACAAAGCTCACACTGGGAGCTTGTCTTTAACAACCAGTCCTATTAGCATTAATTATTTCAACACAAATCTTCTCACAAATCCTCTTCAGATGGTGAGGGGGGTCCGCAGCCAAATCATTTTGGGGGACCATGGCATGATGATGTTTGAATACTACTGAATTCTAAGGAATTTAGTCAGGCTCATGTCGTAATGGGTTAATTACACCATGCAGCTCATAATGAGTGGCATGTAATTAACCCATTTTATATATTCCACTATATAAATAAAATAAGATTTCATTTAAATTAGCACTTTATGAAAATCAGAAATGACAAAAACAGACGAAAGTAAATAAATAGAGTTCATAGTTATAATATTTATATAATATATTTGTATTGTATCTTTGTATTGTTTCACTTAATGTTACGCTCCCATGTCCTCCCCCCCCCCTCACTCACACACACACACACACACACACACACACACACACACACACACACACACACACACACACACACACACACACACACACACGCACACACACACACACACACATTAAGACATGTGAATCCCTTGGCTCCTTCAAAACTGCTCTCAAAGGGCACCTACGGATGGCTGCAATTCGAAACTGGCCTCTGTAAAAGCTGAATTTTTATCTGGATTGTACTATGTTTTTGTATGGACGTGGTGTTGGGTGCCTGCACATATGCACACATGGCATCAACGCATGGTGTTGTGTGCAGGCGCCCTACACTCTGTCTTTGTACTATGGATTGCACTATGTTTTTGTATGGACGTGGTGTTGGGTGCCTGCACACATGGCATCAACGCATGGTGTTGTGTGCAGGCGCCCTACACTCTGTCTTTCGTTTTCTTTTATCCCCCTGTTCCCCTCACTGTATATATATTTTTTTCCCTTTTCGCTTCCTATATGATGAATTCCTGTTCTGTTCTTTAACTACATAGAAGTGTCTATTTGTTTGTCTCTAAAGGTTTTGATGAATTGAACAATGTGGACCCTGTTGTAAACAAGTGTAAGGCTTAATTGGGTCGTCCACTCACAGTTAACAGTCTTTGTATTGAGTTTGTGCTTAAAATGTACTGTAATTCTGCAAACTGTTAATAAAGATTTCAATCAATCAAACATAACCCAACACTGCTGGGCTTGTGACGTAAGCACGTACAGACGTTCTCTTAAGACAGACGCCGACGGCCATTGTGTGAGAGTGAGATGCGCGCGCCGCGCGGTTGTGCTTGTTGAAACAGGTAAGATTTAAACATTTATTTTATTAAAGCAGTTATAGTAGCCTACGAGTCACGGCAATGCTCTTCATATCAGCTTATTATTGCCTAAATGTAAGGGTATTTTTTATTTAGCAAATGCCTCGTACGGTGAAAATGCCTTTAGCTTTGCATCTTCGCTGCTGCTAGCTACCGTGGGCGAGGTGCATGTTAGCAGTTAGCGGCTAACATGTGCTATAGCATGTACCTCGCCCACAGGCATAACTGTCGCTTAGCTTCTTCAACGCTAGGCCCAGAGCTTTTAGCTCCGATGCTTAAGAAGTCCAAATAGCTTTAACGAGGCCCGGCCGTTCTAGCTCCGGTACCGCTACTCCAAGTCGAGGCTCAGAGGCCTCCATTAGCTCTGCTCTTTAGCCGCCGGGGCTATTTCAGCCCCGCAAAAACTGCAGCAACCTGGTGTCGGGGATGAACGGACAGACTGACACCACGTTGTGCTTAAGTTAACCAGAAATGGAACGGGGGCTCGTTTTTATTACAATTTACAATTTAGGCATTTAGCAAACGCTCTTAATCCAGAGCGATTTACATTAAGCAAGAACAAAAGCATGGGAATAAAAGCATTTATCATGAAACATGCGTAAGCTAAGAAAGTAACAGTGGAATATCTATATAATGAAACTATACATATATAAACTATACATATATACTACTATGCTATACATATGTGCTATGGCGTGCTATGACTATATACAATGCAATTCTAGTGCTGTCTCTAGTGCTAAGACTAATCACTAATGTATGTAATTGTAACTTGGTCATTTCGGCTTTATTTGAATTTATGTTTTTAACTGCAAATCAGTTGTTAATGTTGACTGCACATTTTACATGCATTACGTTAGGCACGTCAGTGGCCATGTCAGTGGCCATATAAGCCGTAAGATGGCATTACTGGCCATAACAGCCATGGTGATGCACATCAGGAGCAGGTGTTTTTGACAGCACACTTTGTTTTAGTGTTGGTCTAGTTTTAGTCTACTAAATCTACAGTTTATTTTGTTGACAAATATATTTTGGTGCGCCATGAATCCCATGATGGTGTTTTAATGCCAAACAGCTTGCGCAACCAAACATAAAATGACTTACTTTTAATGCTACTGGATCCCTTATCCACTAGTCCCTCTAACATTTTAGTCTAGTTTATTTTTGACGAAATTGTCAATATATTTACTCTTAATTTTAGTCACCATAGTCTTATAGCTTATAGTATTATATAGATCATACCACTAGTATTATACAATATATTAATATAGTATTATATAGATCATACCACTAGTATTATACAATATATTAATATAGTATTATATAGATCATACCACTAGTATTATACAATATATTGAAGCTGAAGACCCTCACCCTCGAGGTGAAGGACGAGGTGTCCACGGAGGACGCCGCGGCCACCCTTTTACTGTAAAGATAACCTATCTTCTGGCCCTCCTCCACCCCCAGGGACGGTATGAAGAAGGTGACGCAGCACGTGAAGGAGGAGGTGTCCACCAGGAGGTGTCCTGACGCTGCGGCCATGCTGTAAAGATAACCTATATTGCATTAATGATAATTTTCTGTAGAATTGACTGTTGACATAATATTGATTTATATTATAATTATTTTTATTTCAGAGAAAAACAAAAAAGAGCGGCAGCCGCGTGTAAAAAACACCGGGCTAAGATAAGGGCGGATCCGGAGCTCCGGGAGACCGGCATGAAGGTGACGGTGAAGGAGGAGGAGGTGGAGGAGGTGTCCACTGCGGACGCTGCGGCCATGATGTAATGATGTGGTCGTGTCCTATCTGCCGCAACGTGTGCAACTGCAGTCTGTGTCGTAAGAAGGGCGGCAGCCGCTGTGTTGAAACACAGGGCAAAGATCAGGGCCGACACCGTTCTCCGGGAGGCGGCCCTAAAGAAGGACCGGGAGAGGTCAGAAATACTGTAATATATACTGTATTATCCTGTCACATAGTGGATAAGAGATGCCATTGGTTCTCAAGCGCCTCTAGGCTTGCTGACGATGGGTCCGTTTTCATAGCACTAATTTGACGGAGATTATCAATCTCCGTCTCGGGCACATGACCGCGCACTTGAACTTGACGGTGATTTACGTCACAGGCTTTAAACTATTGTGTTAGAAGAATAGTATGTTCACAAAACCATATTTATTGGGGATTATCAAATTGGAAAATGTATATGCTTTATACTTTAAGGTATCATAAAAGAAAGATCATTTTAACTTTACTTGTGTACTCTGTCTTCCCCAGGCATCCCCCCCCCCCCCCCCCCGGGGACCCACACGGGCCAGGCCTCTGGTCAGCCAACCAGGCCTGGCCTGGGTCCCCCCCCCCCCCTTCCTAACCACGGGAGGAGGCCCTGAGGAAGGACCGAGAGAGGTCAGAAATACCCCCCCCACGTTTTTCACACGTTTGGACGTCCCCAGGCATCCCCCCCCCCCCCCCCCCCCCCGGGGACCCACACGGGCCAGGCCTCTGGTCAGCCAACCAGGCCTGGCCTGGGTCCCCCCCCCCCCCTTCCTAACCACTAGACCATCAAGGATTGGCCGTACTGCAGCTACAAGACGCCTCTTCGCTACACCCGGCAGACCCTACGCACCTCGGGACCAATCCGGTACCGAACCGAACATGCTCGAGTACCGGGTACCGATTACAATAATTCAATTTCGGTTCACTTGAACTTGACGGTGATTTACGTCGCAGGCTTTAAACTATTGTGTTAGAAGAATAGTATGTTCACAAAACCATATTTATTGAAATTGGAAAATGTATATAATATGCTTTATACTTTTAGATGGATCCCCAATCCCCAATCGATTCTGTGGGTGGTGGTGCATGGCCGTTCTTAGTTGGTGGAGTGATTTGTCTGGTTGATTCCGATAACAAACGAGACTCCGGCTTGTTAACTAGTTTCGCGGCCCCGTGTGGTCGGCGACTAACTTCTTAGAAGAATTTCTTAATAGTTTTTCTTCTGTGTTTTGCACGTTTATAGGTGACGTGATGTCCGAGGACAAGAGGTACCTGCCCAGTGCCCCCGGTGCCCCCATCCTCCGCGTCCCACCACGCGTCCATCCCCCCGTACCAACGGGACCCGTCGGGTTTCCCACGCCACAAACGTAAGGCCTGTAAAGATAACCTATATATATTATCAATCTCCGTCTCGGGCACATGACCGCGCACTTGAACTTGACGGTGATTTACGTCACAGGCTTTAAACTATTGTGTTAGAAGAATAGTATGTTCACAAAACCATATTTATTGGGGATTATCAAATTGGAAAATGTATATGCTTTATACTTTAAGGTATCATAAAAGAAAGATCTTTTTAACTTTACTTGTGTACTCTGTCTTCCCCAGGCATCCCCCCCCCCCCCCCCCCCCCGGGGACCCACACGGCCAGGCCTCTGGTCAGCCAACCAGGCCTGGCCTGGGTCCCCCCCCCCCCTTCCTAACCACTAGACCATCAAGGATTGGCCCCCCCCCCCCTGGATGAAGCCAAACATGCCCTGTGGACTTTGTTTGGACATTTCCACATACTTTACTCCGAGGTCAGGTCAATTAAAGGTGCTGCGCCTCGGAAGAAGGAGAGACAGGAATCGAGATGTTCATTAAACTATTGTGTTAGAAGAATAGTATGTTCACAAAACCATATTTATTGGGGATTATCAAATTGGAAAATGTATATGCTTTATACTTTAAGGTATCATAAAAGAAAGATCATTTTAACTTTACTTGTGTACTCTGTCTTCCCCAGGCATCCCCCCCCCCCCGGAGAAAAACAAAAAAGAGCTGCGGCTGCAGCGGTGGTTGAAACACCGCCAAAAGATAAAGGCAGACCCTGCACAAAGGCATTGTGGGAGCTATATTCAGTCATTTTCTATTTCAGTATTTCTGTTATATATGTAATGCATTTCTTATTTTGTTTGAGTTGCTTTGTTTAATTGGTTTGTTTACCGAACACCTCAGCGTCATAATATATAGGGGAAAAAATAATATATATAAAAATGTAATGTTTGCTTAAAACTTGTCTATATCACCTTTAAACAAAAAGCCCTTTCTTTCAACTGAAGAATAACACCTGCCATACCTTTTTTAACATGACGACAAAAGATAATTAATTTAATTGTTTTAAAAGAGGAACAAATAAATCTAATAGTTTTTCTTCTGTGTTTTGCACGTTTATAGGTGACGTGATGTCAAGAGGTGTGCCCCCATCCTCCGTGTCCCACCCTACGTCCATCCATGCCCTGTCTCACAGGAACAACGCCTCCTCCACGGAGTCCAAACACACGGCTGTGTTCCCATTAACGACGTCCTCCCAACTCAGCTCTGCTCAACCAACTAAGCCTGGCTTTTTCACAGTCAAAAAGGAAGAGTCCAACCCTTACCACCCGTCTGTGTTTCGTCCAAACCCGTCCAAACCCAGCTCTGCTCAACCAACTAAGCCTGACTTTTTCACACGTTTTTCACACGTTTGGACGTCTCCAGCCGCGAAACGGTCATGGGTCGGCCCCCCCTCCTCTTCTGCAGTGGTAGCCAAAACACCCCCCTTCTCCTCCTCCTCCTCCTCCTCACACCAGGCAACAAACGCTTCCTTCCCTTCGTCCAATCCTTCTATCCCGTCTACCTCTGGACCTCATACTGTACCTGTAGGCGGGCCCTGGACCTTAGAGGGTGGGGGGTTCCAGGGGGAGGCAGTGGTGCCGTCGTCGTCTCACAGGAACAACGCCTCCTCCACGGAGTCCAAACACACGGCTGTGTTCCCATTAACTGGTAGGAAGAAGGACTCTTCCCCAGGCATCCCCCCCCCCCCCCCCCCCCGGGGACCCACACGGGCCAGGCCTCTGGTCAGCCAACCAGGCCTGGCCTGGGTCCCCCCCCCCCCCTTCCTAACCACTAGACCATCAAGGATTGGCCGTACTGCAGCTACAAGACGCCTCTTCGCTACACCCGGCAGACCCTCCGAACCTCGGGACCAATCCGGTACCGAACCGAACATGCTCGAGTACCGGGTACCAATTACAATAATTCAATTTCGGTTCTCTCTATCGGTTCCTTACAAATAAAGTTTTATTATTATTATTGTGCGGTAAAGAGAACCTATATTGCGTTAATGATAATTTTCTGTAGAATTGACTGTTGACATAATATTGATTTATATTATAATTATTTTTATTTCAGAGACAAAAGAGCTGCGGCTGCCGTGAAGAAATTCCGGAAGAAGATTAAAAATGAACATGTACTCCAGGAGGCGCACAGGAGGAAGGACAGAGGGAGTCCAGAAATACTGTAATATATACTGTCTACATTAAGCTCTTGTCACATCCACGTAAAAGTATTGTATGATTTTTTTCACATTTTTAATTACAAGTAAACTTGTATACTGTTTAAACGACCTGTTCTTTTTTGCCGTATTTCAGAGAAATTATTAAAACCGAAAGGTATGGTGGTGACTTTGTGTTGGAGTCTGTTAGACCCTATTCTTTTCACCAATCTTTTATGATCAATATATCTACATTTTTTCAGACGATAATGATTTATTTTTTGCTGCATTACATCTGACGCTACATGTTTCATTATTATGATACTGCTGTTATAGTGTATACTGAACATGTCACACCAACATTATGCCTCAGATAGAAATAAAAGTCTCAATATTCAATTTCATTCTCAATCTTATTCGTTTTACTGTCATTTGACCTGCAGTAGATTTAGATTAACTGTTTCAGAGGTTGTTCACACTTGTTCTCACACGCAAATTGTATTTTTAGACCACACTTGGTAGGTATTGATAAACTGGACCACTAGAGAACATAACATTTGTGCCAGAAAAAAACCAGATTGCATCGTTCTGGATATTATTATTAAATGGTATGCATGAAGGTCTATGATTGGAACATGATTACACACATTAATATGCTTTTCATTAAGCTTTATTCTACATGTCCACATAATACACCAGATAATTCACATTCAGAGAGACATTCATTGCGTGTGCTTGTTATTTTAGTCCATTAGTAGTATTACTACTTCAAGCAACGGAAAAAGTCTCAGGGTGGACACTCTAACAACAAGGCTACTTAGCTGGTTTTAGTGTACAGGTTCAGTTTTGTACATTTTTGTATGCAGATGGCCCACTCAGCATAACACACATAAATGCAGATAGCTCTATACACACTTTAACTGTCATTGTCTCCAAGTATTCCCCAATTTACACATTCTTGTATCTAGAATCTAGATGGGTTGTTGACCAGTCATTAAATGTACTAATTAGTAATGGTGGTGACTTTTTGTTGGAGTTTTACCCTCATTGCATCACTATCTACATTATATATTTCTGCTTCATTACATCTGACCCTACATGTTTTATTATTGTGATACTGTTATTGCTTTTGTGGAACACGTCACACCAACATAATGCTGCTAATTTAACCTGCAGATTTGCTGTATCCTATATTTAGTATTATGATGTATTTGAGCTTTGTGAATTAATCATTTAACCGATCTACAATTTCAGAATGCATTGTGATATGATCTGTTGTCAGCTTTAAGATCGTCTATAACAGAATAATTGTGAACATTTGTGAAAATTGTGGAATAATCTTGAAAAAGAAATCCACAGTTAAATCAAAGCAATTGTCTTGACATTAAATATTGTAGATACACTTGTCTATACAAAACATGAACAATATATGTGTAGCCCAGTGGCATATATTCCTGTAGTTCTATGTAAATCCACCAGGTGGCACTGTCACTTTAGGAGTGCCATGTTCTGGGGGTCAAGGGTTACACTGAAAAACGTCTTGGATAATAAGAAGCAACCTGTGTTTGTGGGGTTTCTTTGAGAAGATCTTGATGGTAAAACTGCAATACTTTCTTTGTATATTTTCAGAAACACATTCTTGATGCAGTATAGTATGAGTGTATTTCCAGATGATTAAGAATACATGTTGTTGATGGTTGCAGATTGTAAACAAGAGGTGAAAGCTGAACTAGTAACTCAACTTGGTTCTGTGTCTTTGTACTGTCTGTAAGTACTGCTTCTTTGTATTTCTAATTCTACATTAAGTAAATTGTAAGGTTGATCTCACTATAGAGGTTGCTGATAATGTTGTGAATGTAATGTGTTTCTCAGTGGAAAGGGGAAAGCTTGGGAGACCAGTGTTTGCTCAGTGTGTGAGTTGGCCGTTCCTCGACTAAGAACCAAAAAGAACTGAACCGGTTCCCATTGGGAACCAACCAACCGGTGGAAAAAGGGCCAGTGAGTCTGTCAGTCAGTCAGGCTGCATCAGCATAGGAGCTGCCCAGATTAATCAGTTTGAATGGGCTCTCAGAGCCTGCTGTGTCAGTCTTTCACCACTTGAGGGCAGAAAAGGCTCAACCAGACACATCTCTCCTCACTAATGTAATGTGGAACACTTGGCTGTGGTCGTGATCTCTCCTCGTGGCGTTTAGTTCCTCAGTTCCGTCTCTCTGTTGTGTTTCCGCATCATCTGTTCTCTGCTGTCAAAAGCACTACATCAAGGCTCTTACTGTAGCCTCTCAGTGGCAGGTAGGTTTATGTAAAAAATGATGCTTTTCTGGCAAGCGGCAACATTGGCTTCTGCCTTCTCCACCCAGTTGAGTTGCACATGCATGCAGGTTGCAACCTTTCAGAATGTTTGCACATCTCTTCGAAAAGAAGAGATGTGCAAACAACATATCATTATATATCTCAAAATATGTGAGTCATATATTTACGAATCAGAGTGGAAAATGAGATTATGATTTGTGTTTTGTTTTGATTTAAATAATCAAGTGGCTTAGTTGTGTGAGTTTGTTTTGTATTTTTTATTTTGGTGATTATATTGCTTAGATGTTGTGTTGTGTGTTGCATGTTTTATATATACCTTCGAAATTGATTGTATGCTAGCCTAAGATTTAGACTCTTTAATCGATTCTGACATTTGATTGAAAATGACAGAATCAATTAAATGAAAACATCTACGAGAGTCTATCTTATAGGCTAGGATGAATGCAATTGTGCGCACCTTTAGTCTGGGGAGTGGCAGTGTGGCAGCTTTAAAAATTAGACACATAGTCAGTAGTACACCATAGGAAAGCCAACACCCGCCCCCTTTGCATAAGTTTATTTGCATAGATATTTGTGTGCAGACTCCGCAAATGAACCACACAGGTTCTCTCAAACGTTGTTTTATCCAGTCATTCTTGTGTTCGCGCTCCTGCTTGGTTCCAATCCACACACACATTCCGGGTCGGCAGCGTGACATTTTGGCCACGGACACCCATTTAAAACTTAGACTACTGTGTGTGCACAGTACGTGGCCCCTGGAAGGGCCGTGGCCCCTAGAAGGGCCCAACATGTTTCGTCATGAAGCTATATGAGCGTTTACTAAATACCCCCTCCCTTCCAAAGACAGTGAAACAACACAGAGTGTCACTGATTGCTCTCAGGGCAGTCAGTCTCTTTCCCCCTTTCTGAAACCAGTCCCTTGACTTGAAGTGCTCTCGGGAGGTGTTCCCTCGTCAGGAATAAGTGCCCCTCCAGCTGAATCAAGTTCACTTGATTAGGGTGCTGGGTATAAAAAATCCTTTTGGAACGCACTCGCCCTCCTTGTGCAGAAACAGGAAACAGACACCATTCGTTGCCGTGGTTACCATCATGCCATTGTAATTTAGTTTGTACAGTTATATATTGCATTGCATCGTGTATTTGGTTGTGTGACATTAATACGGACATTTAAAAGGTAGACAGCGTGACTGTCAAAAAGGACATCTCATATAAATCCATGGTGTTTATAAATCATTGTGTTTAAAAGGTGTTTTGTTACAGTTTTTCACAGTGTCTTACACTGGGTAAATACATTAAATTAAGAGCCCTTGTGAACATCCCTTGGATCGTATTCTGCATCAGATTGTTTACACGACGCAAATGCAATTTATTTGTGGTGGTGGTGTTTTCCATTCGGACACAGAGAGCAGGGCAGCTGCAACAAGACGTGCGACAGTGCGACACGTTTTGAGCTTGTAGATCAGCTATTTTATCTATATTTGAATTGAAATCCTGAATATTCTTTTGCTATTATTGAATTGGAATCCTGAAAAGTAACCTTTTGTATTTAATTTCAAATGCATTTAGTTATGTTAAATGTATTAACTAAATACAAATACATTGGACATATAAAAGTAATTAAAGCGGGGTATGTTTGCATGTTTGGAATATCGTTAACAGCTGATATCAATACTATATCAGTGAGGGAGTTGTCTAGCTATGTGAGACTACTGTTAGACTGTTACCTGTGTGCTCATGTGGGAGCATAGAGAGAAACAAATCCTATTCCGATTAGTTCAGTGGCATAGAGAAGCGTTGAAACGTAAGCCTGGGTGCTTCTGTGCAAAACGTATCGTCTCATTTACTGGAAAACTGTAGAGGCGGTGCTTTATTGGAGACGGATTTCACACATGAGCAACCTTACAATAAGACAGTTTACAAACACACATGGGACTCCAACACACACAAACTGAAACAGACACACATGGCATACTTCATGCTCACAGACAGACACATGCACGCACATGATACACGCGCACATGTACACACGCACACACACACACACACACACACACACACACTACTGTAATGTTGCACATGGTCCATTTTAATCTCTTCACGTTAGTGAGTAATTCTTGTAGGGAGCGTGCCTCTGCTGTCTCTGCTGTGGGGAGACAGCAGTGCTCCCTGTATAATGTATATATATGGCTACAGGAAGGCAAACCCATGAGGCTTATGAATGCTACCACCTATAGCCCATGTGTTTTCTAGAGGTACTACTGTATATGACTATGGGATACTCAGATATAGCCTGTGTTTCTAGAGCAGAGGTGCCCACACTTTTTGGACCTGAGAGCTACTTTCAAAATGACCAGCTCAACAAGACCTAATGACCAAAATAATTATTATCCCATTGCTGGAAATAGTTACATAAGACATGCACTTGAAACTGGAAATAGAGAGGAGACATGAAATTGGTAGGTTTTTAGCTCACAGGCCCTTTTTTATCAATCAATCAAGTCACCTTAATTCAAGTGATAGATATATTTTAGGGGCATGCCATGTGGTCTACCTGCACAGCCTTTGTGATCTTATGGGCACCCCTGTTCTAGAGTTACTAGTATGACGATGGGATACTCTACGCTGCCTGTGGGAGTTTCACTTTGGTTGGTAATTATATTATAACCCATTCTGACCTGATGCCGTTTCTGCACCTCAGTAAGTGAATCGTTCTCTTTGGATCAGATAGTAATCTCAGCCAAGCCGCCGGCTTCTCGGTTAATTAATTAAAGTGGGTGAAAAATTATTATCATTAGAAAAGGACACAATTACCTACACCTGGAGGCAAACCTTACCTGTGTCTCATGTGGTGAATGCTGGAGACCCTGAAGCCAACCCTGCAGAAAGTCTCTAGACGGGTGCTACACCAGAATGCTGCGTGCAGTACTTAACATGTATGAGGGATTACCAAGGACACTGCCAAAGGCATCAAGAACTGCCAGCCAGCAAACTGGTGCTCTGGGAACCAACACACGGGCATCGATCACGTCTAACATATATTAGCTGTACTCAAGAGCGATGCAGGAGTGCAAAGTACCAACGAACTGGCCAGATGTACGGAGAACCGGGATGACTGGAAACGACGATGGAGGGCTCGTCTGAGGACGACCTAGAGAGAGAGATGTACTGTAGCCAGACAACTGTTCCCACAATCTCTGAACGCGAGACTAATGAAATGGCTACCAATGTAATCAAAAAGGTCAACCAAAGAACAAGATTCCTATACAGGATCTCCTCCTTGGTCAGCAAAAATACTTTGAAGACCTCATGCAGGTTCCCTGGACTATGCATGGACCTCCTGGTACCACCGCACCTCAAATGCCCTCCAGAAATCCCCAAAACAAACTGGTCAGGCTACTCCCAGAACCCACCTCACCCCCGCTCATTTTGATGGGTTGGAATGGCTTAGAGTTGACGACAGAGTACAGGAACTTGCAATGGGCCTTGTCTTCACGATTCGCTACACTATAAGATACCCATGTGTGTGTGTGTGTGTGTGTGTGTGTGTGTGTGTGTGTGTGTATATATATATATATATATATATATATATATATATATATATATACATACATACATACATACATACACACATACGCTCTTTTTGAATAGCCACGGTATAAAATAATGGTTAAAGTGGTTAAAAACTAAAATGGCACAGCTCTGCTTTCCCAGTTTTAACGGGGTTTTAAATCTCCTCTCAAAACACCAGCCCTTTTATGTAATGTTCTGTTCTGTTTAGTTTCTTATTCAGGTTTTTCTTTCTTTCATATTAAAGATATGACATGAATGGCATCTGTGGTCTTTCAGACTCCATCTGTCCACAACAGCAGGGGGTTCTGGACTCGGTCCCAGCTGGCCGGGTTCTGTTGCCTCCTGTCCAACCCGGACGATGTGGATGTGGAATATTTATTGATATTTGAGGCTTAATCAGGAGTTGTAGTACAGTAGCTACAGGGTAATCTGGGATTCTAGGAGGTGGACATTGCTCTTGTCTTTATGTATAGTAAATTGTCTTGTTCTTTGTGTTATGTCTAATGTGTGTATATGTGTTCTGCATACTTGGCTGCTGGTTCGCAAGACACATTTCAGTGTGAACTGACAAAGTACTATATCATATAATTTACTTGCCTATACCCATAAAAAGTGACCCAAAATGGGTCGTGGGCCCCATGTTTGGGAAGGCTGGCAGAAGTCAAGTTAAAAGGGAAACTTCACCCCTTTTGCAACTATTTAATGAGGTTTGGGAGACAAGAGACACTTTCCTGGGGGTTTTTTGCAACACATTTTCACGATATTTCAAAAATAGCAGATCTACATTATGTTATGCTAAAGCATAACATAATGCTAACACCAAAAGGGGTTCCCGCCCAAAATGGGTTAAAATAAGATCTGGTTGCAAAAGGGGTGTAGTGTCCCTTTTAGGAGTGATTGTGTTTCTGTACTGTACATTTGACCTCAGCCGTCCTCTTGAAACAGGGATACAGCCGTCCTCTTGAATTTGCATCTGAGGACCGACGTTGGATTACCATAACCATTACGCAACTCCACTTGACTGGAGGACGCTGAAGAGCTCCTCCTTAGACACATGAGGATTGTTACAGTACTACCCCCGTAAACGTTTTCCATCTGATAGATAGATAGATCTTTATTTGTCATTGCAACGTGTACAGTACAACGAAATTAAAAGTGCCAACCAATCAGTGCATCATATCACAAAAAACAACATACTGTACAAGCTAAAACAAAACACACATGACTTCTTGTTATTGCACAACCCCAGCAGCACTAATGCACAAACATGTCATTTCAGCTGTCCCTGCACCTGTGAAGCACCGGATCAGCCGTTTTAGGCTTGAGGCGCGTTGGTAGACTCCCTTTGTATGTAATTTCAGATGTTCTCGCACAACAAACCCTTATTGCACTTAAGACAGCAGAGAAAACTAAAATGTGCCGCAGCAACAGATCATTTTTTAGCAGCGTTGAGTGCAACTATACCGCTGTGGGATAGAAGCTGTTACTGAATCTGTTGGTCTTGGACTTGATCACTCTGTAGCGTACGTCTGCCTGATGGCAACAGTTCAAACAGTGAGTGACCGGGGTGGGAAGTGTCTTTCATAATGTTCAGAGTTTATTTTATTTTATGACGCTTTCCCCTTGACACTGTATGTACGTACGTACAGAGGAAGTACAATTATCCTGCTGTGATGGAGAGGTACAGATGAGCTAGACGTGTAGGTGTTGCCCTCGTGATGCCCTCATACTGTATGACTCCATCATCCTCCTCCTCCTTCTGTCTTTAACCCATTCTGACCGGGCACCCATTTTGGTGTTGGCATCATGTTATGCTTTAGCTTTTGAAAAATAGCAGATCTACAAGCTCATATCGCGCCACCGAGTGGCGCGATACGAGCTTGTAGGTCTGCTATTTTTGAAAAATTCGAAGAACGACTGACATTTTTAGAATCTGATCTCAGGTCAGAATGGGTTAATCAGACCAGTGTGTGTCCCGTGGAAACCTCGTATGAATCTGATCTCAGGTCAGAATGGGTTAAACAACAGAACTGTAGCTCTATATAAATTCACCAAAAGCCTTATTATTATTTCAGTGTCGGTGAAAGGAACGGCCCTGCAGAGAGCAGGCTCACACATGGGGGGTGTGTGGGGCAGAGAGCAGGCTCACACATGGGGGGTGTGTGGGGCAGAGAGCAGGCTCACACATGGGGGTGTGGGGCAGAGAGCAGGCTCACACATGGGGGGTGTGTGGGGCAGAGAGCAGGCTCACACATGGGGGGTGTGTGGGGCAGAGAGCAGGCTCACACATGGGGGGTGTGTGGGGCAGAGAGCAGGCTCACACATGGGGGGTGTGTGGGGCAGAGAGCAGGCTCACACATGGGGGGTGTGTGGGGCAGAGAGCAGGCTCACACATGGGGGGTGTGTGGGGCAGAGAGCAGGCTCACACATGGGGGGTGTGTGGGGCAGAGAGCAGGCTCACACATGGGGGGTGTGTGGGGCAGAGAGCAGGCTCACACATGGGGGGTGTGTGGGGCAGAGAGCAGGCTCACACATGGGGGGTGTGTGGGGCAGAAAGCAGGCTCACACATGGGGGGTGTGTGGGGCAGAGAGCAGGCTCACACATGGGGGGTGTGTGGGGCAGAGAGCAGGCTCACACATGGGGGGTGTGTGGGGCAGAGAGCAGGCTCACACATGGGGGGTGTGTGGGGCAGAGAGCAGGCTCACACATGGGGGGTGTGTGGGGCAGAGAGCAGGCTCACACATGGGGGGTGTGTGGGGCAGAGAGCAGGCTCACACATGGGGGGTGTGTGGGGCAGAAAGCAGGCTCACACATGGGGGGTGTGTGGGGCAGAGAGCAGGCTCACACATGGGGGGTGTGTGGGGCAGAGAGCAGGCTCACACATGGGGGGTGTGTGGGGCAGAGAGCAGGCTCACACATGGGGGGTGTGTGGGGCAGAAAGCAGGCTCACACATGGGGGGTGTGTGGGGCAGAGAGCAGGCTCACACATGGGGGGTGTGTGGGGCAGAGAGCAGGCTCACACATGGGGGGTGTGTGGGGCAGAGAGCAGGCTCACACATGGGGGGTGTGTGGGGCAGAGAGCAGGCTCACACATGGGGGGTGTGTGGGGCAGAGAGCAGGCTCACACATGGGGGGTGTGTGGGGCAGAGAGCAGGCTCACACATGGGGGGTGTGTGGGGCAGAGAGCAGGCTCACACATGGGGGGTGTGTGGGGCAGAGAGCAGGCTCACACATGGGGGGTGTGTGGGGCAGAGAGCAGGCTCACACATGGGGGGTGTGTGGGGCAGAGAGCAGGCTCACACATGGAGGGTGTGTGGGGCAGAGAGCAGGCTCACACATGGGGGGTGTGTGGGGCAGAGAGCAGGCTCACACATGGGGGGTGTGTGGGGCAGAGAGCAGGCTCACACATGGGGGGTGTGTGGGGCAGAGAGCAGGCTCACACATGGGGGGTGTGTGGGGCAGAGAGCAGGCTCACACATGGGGGGTGTGTGGGGCAGAGAGCAGGCTCACACATGGGGGGTGTGTGGGGCAGAGAGCAGGCTCACACATGGGGGGTGTGTGGGGCAGAGAGCAGGCTCACACATGGGGGGTGTGTGGGGCAGAGAGCAGGCTCACACATGGGGGGTGTGTGGGAGTGGGACGGACATTGACTTTTACCGAAAGCGACGACGTCGTCTAGGTCTAGGAAGTCAGTGGGAGATAATGATCGATTGCCAATTTGCATCATAATGGCTGCTGAGTGTTCTTGCTCTCAGCTGCATGGTGGTGACTACTAACTGCAGGGCTTCTGGTTAGATAAATCCACAGCATTATTTCAGCTTTCTGTTTCTGGCTATGATTGGTTTGTATAGTTTATGAGAGTATACCAACCCTCCGTATAATTCCTTCTGCATTAATCCAGTTTGGACTGATGTCGATTTAAAAAAAGGCTTCTACTGTAAATCCTAATAGTTTTCTGAAAACCCCATGTTTCTATGTCAGTTGTGCTCAACCTTTTCCATGTCAAGGGACCCCCAGAATTATCTCTATTGGGCCACGGACCCCCCCATCTCAAAATATGTTGTTCCAGGGACCCCCCCAGAAGCCAATATTTTAATTAAAAATGTTCGCTCTGAAAGAATATAGGCTATATTCAAAGATTTGCACCACATTTTCATGACTTTTCAAAAAATAGCAGACCTACAAGATCTACAAGCTTGTAGATCTTCTATTTTTCAATAGCTAAAGTGTAATGTATAACGCTTAAAACACCAAAAGGGGTTCCCGTATGTGTTAATAATAGTAATCAGATCCACAGAGAGCGCAGAAAACAGGCCTCAGTAATATCCTCAGGCTGACGGCTTTGTACTGTACTGTACTGTACTGTATAGGCCTACACACTCCAGCGCATGCTGATGTGCTGCTGGGTTAAAGGACAGACCACATTAACGTTAAAGTTAAACATGACCCAGGGCTGGCACTGACTGACCGCTGCCTGGATGACATCACCACTAGAGGCTATAGTCTTGTGAGACGGGTGAGGATAAGTAGCCAGACTTTTGGAACGTGACCGATGGACAGATTCTTGAGCCCGATGTCCATCCTGATTTTGGAGAGGGATATTATAGCGTGCCTATTATACCAATGTTTTGACTGATATTTTGCCCAAAACATAAAATACATAAAACATAAAAAATAAAAAAAACAACAATGCACTCAATGCCTCCAGGTGCTAGTTTTTAAGTGACGGCCAAGCTACACCAGGCAATTTTGCGCCCTTGCGTATGCGTTTACTGCGCACGTACAACAGTGCGTTTGGATAGGACCAATATATATGTCAATGATACCAGCTACACCAGACGCACGGATACCGCGGGCCATCCTACGCGTGCTCTAAAAATAGGATCGGTTCTAATTTTTTCACGTGCGTATAATGCCCCCCATGCGTGCGTATCTTTATATCCTCCCGGAAGGTCCCGCACAAACCTGCCGCACGCCACAGATCTGGTGTAGCCGGGGCATTTGGCTTACGCACGCACGGTCCGCGCGTTTACTCTCCGTGCGTTTAGAGTAAACGCGCAAGAAAAGCCTGGTATAGCTTGGCCGTAAGCAGATGTTATTATAGCTCCCTGAGATCTGGTTTAGTGCCCGGGCCGGGGGGGATGTTTGTTAACTGTCGCGATGAATGCCGCTGTAAACTCCCAGAGCAAATATAACGTGGCTGAATTGTTATTGTTAAGTTCTTTAGCTGTCTCAGTCAGAAGAACAAACGGCTGCTATAACCTAACCAGGGAAAAGTTTGTGCACAAACCGTTGTTCAATATACCTCAGGTTTAATTTCCCCCGACAGCTGATTTCCGATGATTTGCACGGAAGCGTAACTAACGACCGATGAAGCTGAAAAGCAGAGATCCGGAATATTGTTATTTTCTACTTAGCCAAGTTTATCCGTCGAGGAGAAAAACAAAACAGTCTCATCTATCTCCCCGATGGACACACAGACTCAGTCGGATTATCCCATTTTGGGCGGGAACCCCTTTTGATGTTTTAAACATTGTTATAATTTAGCTATTGAAAAATGGCAGATCTACAAGCTCATAGCGCACCACCGAGTGGCGCGCTACGAGCTTGTAGGTCTGCTATTTTTGAAAAACCGTGGAAATGAGGCACAAATCTTTGAATACATATTCTTTCAGGCTGAACGTTTTTAACTCAAACCTGTGCTTCTGGGGAAGGTCTCTGGAACAACATATTTTCAGATGGGGGTCGGCGGCATATTACATATAATTGTTGGGGTCCTTGACATGAAATATTGAGAACCACTGATATGGAAACATGAGGTTTTTCAGAAACAAATACATCTTAATTCTTTTTTTTTTTTTTTTTCGACGTCAGGCCTAGATGGATTATATGCAGTTAACGATGTCTGCTTCTCCCTTTTTAAAACGGCTCACCAGAGATAGCTTCATTTGTTCTGTGGTTTTTATGACTGTAAGATATACTCTCGCCAGCTTTTTCATTACCTCTCTCTCTCTCTCCAAAAGCTCCTGCTGTGTCCAATCTACCGTCTCTGTGTTTTCAGAGAAGTCCTTCATTCCGTGTTATTGTTTTTGCAGGTCTAGATATTAATTACATGGTCGGTAGGATTAAATGTACCATGTAATCTTATTTCCTTCTTCCTGTCACCACCGCAAGATAATAGGAATATTTATACCACCATATCAGCTTGTGTTGAGTTGATAATTTAAAGGACCACTTCACCACTTTTCAACCTAGCTTCATATAATAATCATGAATAAATGGCGCAATTTCTTTTCCTACTCTGTCTGTGTCTCATAGGAGGGCTGTGGGCAGTTCAGAAACCGTCTTCCAGTGACATCATCGATGGGGAATACAAGCTAATAGAAACTGCAGGCTTTCTAGTCCTGAAAAGTTGCAACGCGAAAATGGAAGCCATCGTTCTCACGGTAATGAAAATCTAAACATTTTTGTAAAATAATCTTATTTAAAAATGTATCTGCCTAATGATGATGTCACTGGAAGACAGTTTCTAAACTGCCCACAGCCCTCCTATGAGACACAGACTTGAGTAGGAAGAAAATCGTGCCATTTTATCATGATTATTAGTAAGGACCTATTATATGAAGATAGGTTGAAAAGTGGTCCTTTTAATAATTAACATCAACATAAACTCCACATGTCTCCAGATAAACCCGAGGGTCTCCCAAAAGGAACGTGGTTTAATTAACGATGATAATAAATTCTTAATAATAACAATTCTTTAATACCAAAGTCCTTTCCAAGACCCCCGAGGATCACTTTCCTCCTGGTCGGCCTTGTGGGATCTACTGTACCACAGCAAAACATCTTTATGACTGTAGATGTCGATCTATTGTACCACAGCAAAACATCTTTATGACTGTAGATGAATGAATGAATGAATGAATTTTCTTTGTATAGCACCTTTCCAAACATATAGTTACAAAGTGCTTTACAGACAGGTTATAAAACAGTAATCATAAAAACATAAAAACAACAAAACATCAAGACATCAGATATAATAAAGCATGAAGAAAATAACAGGTCAATAAAACAATAAAAAAACAATAGTAGGAAAAACACTTGGCATACAGATGTGGATCTACCACAGCAAAACATCTTCATGACTGTAGATGTGTGACTCGCACTTTTGAAGCACTTAATAATCCCACTCATGGCTTATAGTAACTGCATCGAAAAATCGATTT
Source organism: Protomyctophum bolini (assembly GCF_963924005.1). Classification (NCBI taxonomy): domain Eukaryota; kingdom Metazoa; phylum Chordata; class Actinopteri; order Myctophiformes; family Myctophidae; genus Protomyctophum; species Protomyctophum bolini. Next base: position 32,403,501 of record NC_137883.1, read on the forward strand.
TAATTTCAAGAAAAGTATATCGAAATGAAAATAGCAATATTGTTCCTCTTTCTTCTTTTGTTGTTGTGACTGAGCTGTTGTTGCAAGGAGAAGTCTGAGAGAAAATAAGGATAAAAGAGCATGATGTGAATGATATTCAAACTTTATCAAGGGGAACCAACCTGCACTTCTCTGATTTTTGGTTGGACCTGAAAAGGGCTATAGTCCAATAGACAGACTGATGGGTGGGCTGGGTGTCTGGCTGTCTGGTTGGCTGGCTGACTGACTGGCTGGCTGGCTGGCTGACTGGCTGGCTGGCTGGCTGGCTGACTGGCTAGCTGGCTGGCTGGCTGGCTGGCTGGCTGGCTGACTGGCTGACTGGCTGGCTGGCTGACTGGCTGACTGACTGACTGACTGACTGACAGCACTCACTCAGTGACTCACAAAGTTATAGCATTTGTACTCTGACATTTGGCCTACAGTAATAACAGGCTTGTCAATCACAGAGCAATTATTGGCAATTATTGGCAGTTGTCAGTTGTTAGTTGTCAGACTGCTTTCACTTTATATCATGAAATATCAATATCATGGTCTGCAACTGCAACGCTACATTGCCTACTTTAACATTACAAATACATTGCAGACCTCTATAGAGCTCAATTGGGTAAAATACAGTACACTGGGTCAGAAGAATTGGACGCGTCTTAAATTAATATGTGATACAGATAAACCTGTACATATACAGAATAAGCACATCCGTTACAAGGTCTGTGAATTAGGTATAACAATGAGTCAACATGATTAATTAATAAACTGATTCCCTCTGTACTTTACAATGACAACTTTGGACTAGAACAACATAGTCTTCAAGTGACACTGGATACAATAATGGGCAGAACCTTTTACTCTATTAAACACTTTACTTCAATCGTAAACTTATGCTCTGGCTTTCTACTTTATTTTCTAGTTAAATGTATGCTCTGTCTGTCAACACATTATAAATCAGCCTATGGCTGCTGCTCTCAGCCATACTCTCAATATTGCTTCTTTATTCTTTCAATGCAAACAGTTGGTCGCACAACTGCATTTTTGTGGAGGCCTGCTTGGAGACATTATGATGATGACTAACTACAGTTACTTAAGTCGAGACCCGTTTGGGTGGCCCTGACTCATACTGTACGCAATATGTTCGGTGGCATTTAAGGTAAAAATAAATATGGTGACATTGCGTTGGTGGTGCAGACTCCAGAGTTCAACTGACTAATAATTATGTGAACATCATTTAGTCATTATAGCTGCCAGTACTGTAAAAGAGTGTTAATATAACGGAGTACCGGTAGTTCACCCCAAAACATATTTAGTGTCAATTATACACCCTTCCTATAAGCCAATAATTTGATAACCAGCGGAGACACAAAGGTCTCCATTTTCGTCACCGCTAAACCCCTTATCCCTAAACTTCTTTGCCTGTTTTTTTTTTTTTTTACTATTTTGCAAAACATTTTTTAATAGTTATAATGGCCAGTCTACAAGCTCACAACGTGTCAATGTAGATCGGCTATAGTTGAACTATTGAAAAAATGTTTTTACAAATAGTAAAAAAAAAAGAAAGGCAAAGAAGTTTAGGGATAAGGGGTTTAGCGGTGGACGAAAGAGCCCAAAGACTCTATAGAGCCCCCTTTCAGAGGGCACCGAATTCCCCATTAATTTATCCATAGAGGTTTTATAAAGTATATATTTTTTAAGACCTTTAAGCCTCGGAAAAAAAGCGGCTCCCGACAAATCATGACAATAAACAAAACGTTTTGGCAAAATATAATAAGTATAACACTTTGTTTTCCCAGCCCGTCCCTATATAAATATATATATATATGACTCCTCACAACACCGGTTGCAAGCACATAATAATAATAATAATAATGGATTTTTATTTATAATGCACTTTACATTCCTCGGGATCTCAAAGTGCCATTAGGCAAAAATATGAGGCAATAGGTCAAATGGGAAAAAAGGGAATAAAGTCAGTGGGTTTGGGGGAAGGCCTTATTAACCCATTCTGACCGGGCACCCATTTTGGTGTTGGCATCATGTTATGCTTTAGCTATTGAAAAATAGCAGATCTACAAGCTCATATCGCGCCACCGAGTGGCGCGATACGAGCTTGTAGGTCTGCTATTTTTGAAAAATTCGAAGAACGACTGACATTTTTAGAATCTGATCTCAGGTCAGAATGGGTTAATCAGACCAGTGTGTGTCCAGTGGAAACCTCGTATGAATCTGATCTCAGGTCAGAATGGGTTAAAAGTCCTCTCTTGAAGCAGTCCATTGACTGTATGGCGCTCTCAGCTGTGCGGGGAGAGCATTCCACAGTTCATTTATTTATTTATTTGACAGGGACAAAGCTCATTAATCAACATGTCAGTTTTCACATCAATGTAAATGGGCCAGAGTTAGCCGAAGCTAAATTTCATCTGTAGTCCCTGCAGGGCAGGCTCTTAAAAAAATGAATGAATGATAAAAAAGAAGAACAAAGTGTAGTGTGCCTGCACACAACACCATGCGTTGATGCCATGTGTGCATATGTGCAAGCACCCAACACTACGTCCATCAGGGGCAGCTGTGCAGAAGGCCCTGGCTGTCACCCCATGGTGCGCAGGTTGGCCGTGACGGGGTATGTGTTAGAAGACTACCGTGCAAATGGAACATATCCTCCTAGAATTTATAGAGAATATAATGATGCTCTCCCACGTTGTCCGACACACTGTTTTAACGGCCCTCCCGTATCGGTTACATGCTTTATTATTGTTGTGATTTATGGTCACGTTCTCGGACAGTGACATGACAGCTGCGCTCAAGCTAGGATGTCACTGACACGGTGGTTGTCAGGCAGGAATATAAGGTCTTCTGGTATGAGAGAGAGACTAGAGACTACAAATTACTCAAAGTCTACAGCCTCTGTAGACATTTTTAAAGCTCAGCTCAAGACCCACTTCTACAACATTGCTTTTAATTGATCTTTTATTTTTATTTTTTTGTTATTCATGTCCTCACTGTATTGCATTACTGCTTGTTCTTAATGTTGTTGCATTGCTTTTCTTTTCTTTCTCCATTGCTCTGTAAAGCACTTTGAGCTGCATTTCATGTCATGAAAGGTGCTATACAAATAAAGTTTTATTATTATTACTGTAGTAGATATGTATACTCCTGGTAAAAACTCAAATATCACTCAATTACAAAGTCAAAGTTGAGTTTAAAAGTACTTGAGGACTTGCTTGTAAGGTTACTCAAAATAAAATAAAATTTCTTCTTAATTATCAATCAACGCATTGCTGTATCAAAATTGAGACTTTTCGGCAGGAAAAGATTTTCCTGAAATCTTCAAACTAGCGAATGAAAATAACTGCTACTCAAGCTCACCACGCTTCACATTAGGGCGTCCAAAGTATCTTAAATTACAAATACTCAAGTAAAGTACTTATACTTAAAAATGTACTCAAGTTTGCACTTACTGTCCACCACAGACTATACTGGCAAAGATGTGGGGGTTTTCTTGACAATTAACCCCTTTTGGTGTTAGCATTATGTTATGCTTTAACTATTTATTGAAAAATATCTACAAGCTCATAGCGCGCCACCGAGTGGCGACTGACATAGAAACATAGCTTTTTCAGAAAACTATCAGGATGTAGAAGACATTTTTAGAAGGTCAAAATGTGTTTTAAGGCTGACTGAGATAATCCTATAGCTGATTGAAATAACATTGTCTTGTCCTTATTGTCCAGCTCTATGCGTCAACAGATCAGCCTATTTGAGAGGCATATCCCAGTCCGTTGCCTTTCCAGAGGAAAGGACTGCTTGAATACCTGTTGCATTTTAGCACATATATAAAAGGCTCTTCAGTTCTCTGAGCCCATGGGATTGTCTTACTTGCACTGGCAAAACGTTCTGAGGATGTTCTGTGCCTGCATTCTTGATGCCGTGAGATGTCCAGTGTTTTCTTTCATGCTCATTTGTCAGGATCAGGGGATAGATAAGGTGACACACAGTCACTGTGACTCACACACAGCACATACTGTAGAGCAGGTCGTCCAATGATTCATGGGTCGGCGGTTCGAATCCCGGCTCCTCCTCCTCCTGTCTACATGTCAAAGTGTCCTTGGGCAAAGAAGACACTGAACCCCCAAATTGCTCCCGATGTGCTGGTTGGTATACCTTGCAAGGCTTCCGCCGCAATCGGTGTATGAATGTGTGTGTGAATCTATATGAAAAGCGCCAATCAGCTTTACAGCTTGTAGCAGATCTACAAGCTCATAGCGCGCCACCGAGTGGCGATCTATGAGCTTGCAGGTCTGCTATTTTTGAAAAATCGTGAAAATTTGGCAACAGATCTTTTAATATTCTTTCAGAGTGAACGTTTTTAACTAAAATCTTTGCTTCTGGGAGGGTCCCTGCAAACTACATATTTTCCGATGGGGGTCGGCGGCCAATTACAAATATTTCTGGGAGTCCTTGACAATCATGGAACTGTTTGAGAACCACTTACATAGAAACATTTATCATAAAACTGTCAGGATTTAGAAGAATCAATCCTCAGGTCTAAATAAGTTAATTTCCTCAAGAAGTCAATTTTCAACATCTTCAAGGTTTCAAGGTTCTTTATCATTTGTCTGCCGAGGAAGAATTGTGTCTTTAGACAAAGGGCCCTTCATGCAAGGCAGCGTAGCCCTTAATGTCCATGTCAACACAGTGTCTTTAGACAAAGGGCCCTTCATGCAAGGCAGCGTAGCCCTTAATGTCCATGTCAACACAGTGTCTTTAGACAAAGGGCCCTTCATGCAAGGCAGCGTAGCCCTTAATGTCCATGTCAACACAGTGTCTTTAGACAAAGGGCCCTTCATGCAAGGCAGCGTAGCCCTTAATGTCCATGTCAACACAGTGTCTTTAGACAAAGGGCCCTTCATGCAAGGCAGCGTAGCCCTTAATGTCCATGTCAACACAGTGCAGCGCCAAAAAACCTTGCTTGCTACTCAAGTTCTTTTGACCTAAAATAAATGCAGTGGCATTTTATTTTCAGCAGCCGTCAGCACGACGAGTCACCATCTAACTGTGGCCCGCTATTCTATGCTCCTTCATCAGGGATGTCAGCTCCTCTGAAGGTGATGTCAGCTCCTCTGAAGGTGTCCGGGCTGTTTGTGGAAGATGCTCGGCCCTGTTCTCTCTATACTGCATTTCATGGGTTTCTGGCTCCATCTCAAAGAGCAGAGCCTATTTATGACAAAAAATGTCTACAGGCAGCCTCTGTAGACATTTTTAAAGCACAGCTCAAGACCCACTTCTACAACATTGCTTTTAATTTATTGATCTTTTATTTTTTGTTATTCATGTCCTCACTGTATTGCATTACTGCTCTTGTGTTTTTTTAATGTTCATGCCTTGCTTTTCTTTTTTCTCCATTGCTCTGCACTTTGAGCTGCATTTCATGTCATGAAAGGTGCTGTACAAATACATCTTTATTTTATTTTATTTATTATTTAACCCATTTAGACCTGAGGACGATTCTACAAATGCCTTCTAAATCCTGACATTCATTCATATTTCATAAGATTTGCGCCACATTTTCACGATCTTTCAAAAATATACCAGACCTACAAGTTAGTGCAGCGCTATGAGCTTGTAGATCTGCTATTTTCCAACATAATAATGCTTAAAACACCAAAAGGGGTTCCCGCCAAAAATGTGTTAAAAACTTTATACAAAGTAATAAATCACAACAAAGAATAGGCCTGGTAATTTATCATGAACATAAAGAGAAAGTGATCAGAGAAAACCTTTTTTTATTAATTTCTTTTATTTTTATCCCACGATTTTGTAACCCATTTTTCACCCCTGTGTCAATCATCTAATGTGATCCTGGGCTCTACACACCCTCCACCAACCTAGTCCCCATATATGGGGGACAAGGGGAGACCAACCTAGTCCCCATATATGGGGGACAAGGGGAGACCAACCTAGTCCCCATATATGGGGGACAAGGGGAGACCAACCTAGTCCCCATATATGGGGGACAAGGGGAGAGCAACCTAGTCCCCATATATGGGGGACAAGGGGAGAGCAATGGACTTGAACTCATGCTTCCTTCATGCCTGAGTGTCCAAGTGTCTCCTTTATACCTGACAGGGGGGAGTTTCCCTGGTTGGACGTATAGCGCGTGGAAGGAACACGTTATTCCAACCAGTTCCTTTCCCCTCCATCAGGCGCCCCGGCTGGCCAGGGGGAGGCAGTTAACCTTTTTTTTTTATTGGGTGAAGTTCTCCGGGTGAAGTTCTCCGGGCCGACTCCATTAGTGGGTGGAATGTATTTTCTCCCCGAAACCTCTCGTGAAATCCATGTTTGGCACGGCCCCAAACCCTTGACCCCCCACGAAATGACCAGGTTTTACAAGCCAACGTTAACTAAATGCCTTAGGGGTGAACGTGGGAACGGCCAAAAGCTGCCAAGGCCACGCATGTGACAAAAAGAAAGCTGCCGGCCAAGAGTTTGGGTCTCATTGATTATTCTGATGGTGAGAGAGGAAGGAAGAGAACCCTTAAAGTGCTTCATAATTGGATAATTAGAAACCTGATCAAACCTCCACACTCTCTGGTTGGATTCATTATAGCCTACACAGGCCTTTGCCAGCCAGTATAAAAAAGGAGCCGTTTTGCCTGGTGAGTTTTGGCTTCACCTGATTTTAATATACAACTGTCAATGATTCCTTGAGTGTAGATTTGAGCTCTGGTCCATCATTCATAGCCCTAATGCAATTGCTGCCATTGGACTATGTTGTCTTCCTGACCTCGCAGGAAATGCAGACCAGCCTCTGATCCTCTGTTATTGTTAAATAAATATAAAGAACTTTTTACTCACCAATACAAACTTTTAGTTATACGTGTGGTGGGGGGGGGGGGGGGGGGGGCTCAGAGTGCGTCCACTAAGAAAAGTATAGGCTTTCTAATAACAGCCTTTGTGTTGGTGAGTATAGGTTAAAGGTCAGTGTAATTCTGGCCAGGCCCTTGTCTGTGCTGTGTGTTGTTGACTTAATGCAGATCACTTGAAGGCCAGTCACAGTTCGACACCAGGTGGTTAAACCCACTCTCTACCATCTCCCCCTCACCCCTGGCACCTTCCCCTATAAGTGAAGATGTATCTGGTAATAATCAAACATATAACTGTTTTGCAGAGATACAGATCATTGCAATGGCTCCCTTCAGCCGAAGTGCAGTTACAGAGTCATAATTTTCAGCTGGAAGATCTTCTCCCACACACAGTATGGTTTTAAGCATCATGGATGAGCAGGTTTCAGAGAGCAAGGGAGCTGGAGCCAAGATTACTCAAACAAATCCGACAGGAGCTCAGGAGAGCCAAACGACGTTATGGGTGATTTATACTTACTTATACGCGCTGGTGTCGCGCACTAAAGATAGCACATTTACAAGCTCACAACGTGTCGCGGCCGATACCTTGTGAGCTTGTAAAAGTGCTATTTGTGGCGGGAGTCACAGCACGCAACAACCTGTAAAACGGGCATTATGGTTATAGGCAGCAGGACTATACTGTGCTACTGTAATTCAAAGGAAAGGAACTGGTCGGAATAACGTGTTCCTTCCACGCGCTACGTCCCCCCCCCCCCCGTCCCCCCTGTCAGGTGAAAAGAAGCAGCTTGGACTCCTCATTCATGGAAGGAGGCATGAGGTCAGTCTGCATGCTGCCCCAGACGGGGCCCATGGGCCCGGGCAGAGCTAGAGATGTGTGTGGGGGAGTTGACAGGGTCGGGTCGCAGCGTAACGGACCCCTGGACCCCTGCGGTGTCGCCTGTGAACTGGTGACAGACGGCTAACGTTGCTGCTAGCGCTAACCATGTGTCCGGCTTAATCAGACCAGTGTGTGTCCAGTGGAAACCTCGTATGAATCTGATCTCAGGTCAGAATGGGTTAATGATGGATTCTGTCACATGCTATGTCTATACTATATAGTCAATGGTGGAAAGTATTTGTACTTGAGTATCTACAATTTCCAATACTTACGTAGTTCTATACTCCACTATGTCTCTGATCCAAATATTGTACTTTTACTCCATTGTACATTCGTGTGAAAACTTTAGTTTGTTACTTTGTAGATTTTGATTATTACAAAACATACATTAACCACATCAGCCCGATATACTGTACATTGCGGCCATTTGAAAATAGCAGATCTACAAGCTCACAATGCTGCATGCACGCACACACACACACGCGCACGCACGCACGCACGCACGCGCACGCGCCACACACACCCACACACAGCAGCAATGTAATGGTGACATCAGACATCAGTGTGATGAAGAATTGAAGATCCTGAAAGTCATTTTAACCGATTATAACCGCCTCCAATATTATTAATGACTTAGTATTTTGACTTGAGCCAATGAGCCTACAGTACCATCTCAAAATGATGACTTACTGTAAAGCCTAGTATCTCAACATAATGAGAAAAACCTTCTACAAAAGAATGACTTTTACCAGCTAAAGATAATAACCTATAGCAGTTTGACCTACGTATATATCTCAAATTAATGACTATTTCAAAAATGTTACAGTTGATGAAGTTTCTCATTATTCTGAGATACTGTCATTTCGAGCAAGTCATTATTTTGAGATATATTCCCACTAACTCATAGTTTTGTGTTTCTTTTTTAATTCAACATTTTCTCTCCACACATACTGTATATATGGTCCAACCATGGGTTCTAAAAGTCCATTATGAAAGCAATGAGGTTTCACAATTAACATTTAAGCTATACTAATTATTACGTTTCTCATAGCATGGCATGGATGCACCTGGGACGTATCCTCAGTGATGTATCCTGAGGTCAACGGGGTTTCGGGTCTCTCAACATCACACCCCTCACTCAGGCGACCCAGCCGGGAGTGATCAAGTCCCGACTTCCGTCCCAGTAGCGTATACCCTCAATCAGTCCCACTAGGGACAAACCAGGGGCACACAATCCGTTGGAACTACTCCAGAACTACTCTGCCAGGGCTGGGAGGTACGCTTCTGGCACATGGAGGGACTAGGCTCTGTGGGTTGTCTCCTGTCCGGGCCCCTCCTACGTCTCACCAGGTCCACTCCTGCTCTCACCAAGAGTAGAGAGAGGACCTGTGCGTTGCACCAGAGTCCCAGCACCAGACAGTTCATCCAGGAGTGGTGGGCAATGGTTCCGCAGGGTCATGGTGCTGCGGTTCCGCTTGCTGCTTGCATGGCCCTCCCAAAGGCCTCACCGAGGGTTTGTTGGGCTTCCTCCTCACGGAGGACACAGGCTGGGGGCGCTAACCCACACTGCTCACCTCCTCACGGAGGACACAGGCTGGGGCGCTAACCCACACTGCTCACCTCCTCACTCACGGAGGACACAGGCTGGGGGCGCTAACCCACACTGCTCACCTCCTCACTCACGGAGGACACAGGATGGGGCGCTAACCCATACTGCTCACCCGGGTGCCGTCTACATTCCGGCTGTCACCCGTCTCTCCGGTGGTCACCAGACTATACCTGGTTGTCACATAATAGTCTATTCCTATGAGTCTCATCATTATATTTCCCAACACACTGGCGGAAATGCTCTCCCACCCCCCACTCAAGCCAGAATGTAGAGTGACAATCATAGGTGTGGTATGTGGTCTGGTAAAAAAAAGTGGGGGTATCTGGCTGGGGCGTGGACGGCCTGGCTGTCTTGGGTTTCAGGCTTCAAGGATGATGATAACGACACAGACACAGCTGCTAGGGTGGAATTTATAGGAGGAGGAGGAGGCTCTGAGCTGTTCAGTTGCAGGGTAGACCTCAGTGCTTCATGTAGAAATATCCATCAGGAGGAGTGAAGATATACCAGCCTACAGTACATGCTGACAGATTGGCACAGATATTATTTCACTACGGCAGATCCTGACCAAATTCTGTGGAGCTAAAACATGGGACTGTACAATGAAAAGGGGTAATAAATAATAATGGATTATTACCTTTTGTGGTGTAAACTATACTGTATATGTTATACTGTACGTCTTCTGGTTGTGATTGTGTGCCTTAATTGGACATTTGGAATGTGTTCCTAAACCTTTGTGTTACTGTTAAAATGTCAAGGAACAAACACCATGGGGGAAAATGCATTTGCTTTAAGCCACAGTAATTTGGTGCTTATACTGTACTAATGCATGAGGTGCATTAGTATAATTGTTATTACACTAATCAATATACAATTTTTGCTGCTCTCAATTCTATTATACAAGCTCAGACAAATGTTGTTTTTCTCCCAAATTGAGATAATGAACATTTAACAAGGAAACACTACATCAATATTCTTCAATTATTCATAACACAGAATTAAGACAAACAATGTTTGTACAGTACTAATGTTGTACATTACAAGCTAAGTAATGAAGTTTAACCCATTCTGACCGGGCACCCATTTTGGTGTTGGCATCATGTTATGCTTTAGCTATTGAAAAATAGCAGATCTACAAGCTCGTATCGCGCCACCGAGTGGCGCGATACGAGCTTGTAGGTCTGCTATTTTTGAAAAATTCGAAGAACGACTGACATTTTTAGAATCTGATCTCAGGTCAGAATGGGTTCATCAGACCAGTGTGTGTCCAGTGGAAACCTCGTATGAATCTGATCTCAGGTCAGAATGGGTTAAGGCCTAACGTACGTTAATGTACAGTGCTCATTTACAGTATACATTTGTATACTTGAAGTTTGTAGGAAATGTAACCGAATTATTTGGCTATAACGTAGATTTGTACAAACTCTTGAGTTCAAGTAGCACCCCCCCCATCAGTGTTATAGGCAGTAAGATATTACCATAATAGTATTGCTTTCCCCGGTAACTACATATAGTGTAACTTATTACAATCAGTTTTTGAGCTAGATGGATATATATTACACCTATGATTTATTATACTCCCTAATAGGAGGCTGTTAAAATGCTAAATAAGAGCTGATTTACAACCCATCAACAGGATTGTGACGTGACACGTTGTTACTTTGTAGATTAGTTTTTTTCTGAGGTATACGTTGCCCTCTCGTGAAATGACGTATAAAGGTGAGGCGGGTTGCAAAAAAGTACTAATAATTAGGGCCGGCACTAATTGCGATTAATTTAGATTAATTAACTACAGAAAAATTAATCGCACCTTTTTTTTCACCGCTCACTGGGCGCTTTTCTATAGTACTGAAAACTGGAAATAATAAAAAGTCACCCCATTTTGTGTTGCCTAGAACTGGAGGTCTGACAAAAAACAGTAACAATATGAAGTAAGTACAGCTTTGTGATTTCACTGAGATGTACTTGTTACTGTTACTAAAAATTTTTCAGACCTCCAGTTCTAGGCAACACAGAATGGGGTGACTTTTTATTATTAGGTATATTAATGACAGTAAAGTGTTGAAAATGAGTGGTATCCTGTAGTCACTATTCATTGATTCACTGGGATACCAAAAAACATTATAAAAAAAAAACTACACAGCCTCTGATTAATTAGATTTTTTTTTTAATCGAGTCCCAGCTCTACTAATAATATAACTTGTAATGTAACTATAGTTACTTTTGATACCAAGTGTATTACTGTAACTCCTCCTGAGTGACTTATTGGCCAACAACAACACCGGCACGATAAAAGTATCCTTCACTTCACAGCCCATGATGTAACGAGTCCAGTCATTTCTCTCCTCACCTCCCGTGATGTGTGTTTTTCAGGGAGGAGGTCGGAGAGCCTCAGACTCAACACATGCACATCAAAGAGGGAGGAGGAGGAGGAGGAGGAGGGGCTGATGGCCGCCGTGGTGCGTCAACTCAGACAGGCGGACAGCTCAGCAAACCGGCCCCCAAAGACATCCCCCGTGATATGATGTTCATAGGTCAGTGGGTCAGCGTCACGTCACATCACGTCATACTCTTAACCCATTCTGACCTGAGATCAGATTCATACGAGGTTTCCACTGGACACACACTGGGTCTGATTAACCCATTCTGACCTGAGATCAGATTCTAAAAATGTCAGTCGTTCTTTTTCGATTTTTCAAAAACAGCAGACCTACAAGCTCGTAGCGCGCCACTCGGTGGCGTGCTATGAGCTTGTAGATCTGCTATTTTTAAATAGCTAAAGCATAACGTAATGCTAACACCAAAAGGGGTTCCCGCGCAAAATGGGTTAATATGGCATTGCTTTATACTGTTTGAATAATACACTGTATAATGTGCAATTATGCATGGGAGGCACATGTCTGAAATCATTCCATCATTTCCTATACTCCTTGCTTTAAATTAATAAAGTGGCCAGGGTAGTGCCTGCGTTTGGATTCTGTATTTTTGCGTGTCTTAAGTACCAGGTCTTATTCCCTAACGTGAGTAAACTAAAGACCTGGAGGCGTGATCATCAATGCCATTTGGCTATTCTAATCAGTGGCCAAAGAGCATTGATCATCATTAATTCATGAATAGTTATAATATGGACCGTGTCTTTATAGTGCATATAGATTTGATGTGGTCAGATCAACATATTATGGAATGTCAGAACAGGTCAGCTCCATAAAATACAAATGTAATTGATATAAATATTTGTTTAAAATCTCTATGGGGAAAAAAATGAATGGCAGATTTTCCAGTGGGTCTAGAAAACCACGCCCACCGCTATGCCCTATATCCTACCCCAACCTCCCAAAGATCAGAGTGGCCGTGTGCGTGTGTGCGTGTGTGCGTGTGTGCGTGTGTGTGTGTGTGTGTGTGTGTGTGTGTGTGTGTGTGTGTGTGTGCGTGCGTGAGCACACACAGTGTCCACATACGTAGATGCCAAGGAGGGACGACACGTCCATAAATGTAAACCTTCTCTCTCTGGTATTTTTAGAGGACATGAGATCATACTGTCCCTGCAGGAAGGGGGAGGGTCACTCACTCTGTGGGCGAGTGAATCACGTGAATACTGTAGATGTTAAACATTTATTGGGCACATTCGCGGTGGTACAGTACGTGTCACCACCTAAATCACGCGTGGTTTGGCTGTCTTGTCACCTAAATCACGTGTGGTTTGGCTGTCACCTATAAATCACGCGTGGTTTGGGCTGAACTGGAGGTTGCTCAAGGTGTCATCTCCTCTGGGTGTCAAGGTGTCGATCTGGCACCTTGACAAGACAAACACTGTATCTCTGACTATCTATGGAGGTGACAACATACTGTACTGTACTGTACTGTACGGTAGCTGTGCCCTGGTTTACTTCACTGTCCATGTGGCTTTTCCCACTATTATTATTATTATAGGCAATACTGATGATGATATCACTTATAAAAGCAATCTCATTGTGTAAGAAATGTTTGTGAAAGCATCCCTACGATAGCCTATATTGTCAAAGTGTCACTTTTTCGTTGTCACCTTATAGAAAGGTCACAGATCCAGACTTCGAGTCACATTGTTTTATTTTTTTATCCCACGATTTTGTAACTCATTTTTCACCCCTGTGTCAATCATCTAATGTGATCCTGGGCTCTACACACCCTCCACCAACCTAGTCCCCATATATGGGGGACAAGGGGAGACCAACCTAGTCCCCATATATGGGGGACAAGGGGAGACCAACCTAGTCCCCATATATGGGGGACAAGGGGAGACCAACCTAGTCCCCATATATGGGGGACAAGGGGAGACCAACCTAGTCCCCATACATGGGGGACAAGGGGAGACCAACCTAGTCCCCATATATGGGGGACAAGGGGAGACCAACCTAGTCCCCATATATGGGGGACAAGGGGAGACCAACCTAGTCCCCATACATGGGGGACAAGGGGAGAGCAACGGACTTTAACTCATGCTTCCTTCATGCCTGAGTGTCCAAGTTGTCCCTTTACACCTGACAGGGGGGAGTTTCCCTGGTTGGACGTAGCGCGTGGAAGGAACACGTTATTCCAACCAGTTCCTTTCCCCTCCATCAGGCGCCCCGGCTGGCCAGGGGGAGGCAGTTTAGAGTCCAGTCACATTTTTGAACAAGGCATCGAACCCCCCAAGCCTAAGGACTATACTGTATATTGTGCCACCCCTTACCCCTTAATTATCCATAAACTTATTTTGCTTTTTTTTTTACTATTTAAAAAAAACCTTTTAAAATAGTTCAAATAGCCGATCTACAAGCTCGATGTATGACGTGTCGATGTAGATCGGCTATAGTAGAACTATTTTTAAAATGTTTTTCAAAATAGTAAAAAAAATGGCAAAATATGTTTAGGGATGAGGGGTAAGGGGTGGTAGATAGGTACATAGGGAGTATTAGGGACGTAAGGGCCGATTCATACTCCTATTTTACAGCTGAAATGATTTCGGCTCGTCAGAAATGTTCAGTAGCACCGAGGAGCCGACTTTAGGACGGTACCCCCCCCCCCCCCCCGAACCTCAAATGACGTCACATCGTAGTCGCTACAGAGCCGAACCGACTTTTATTCGGCTCTAAAATAGAAGTATGAATCGGCCCTTAGAGTGTCACGGTGTGTCACCTGCCACAATGTTTGTCTGTTTGTCAATTGGAGGCATACTTCGTACAAACCGAATTAATCGCCGAATCCTTTTATTCCCCGTTGTTGTTGTGTTTGCGTCGTTGTGACATCACAGTGGGAGGCTGGACCCGCGAGGAGCCGGACTGCCGCGTGGAACGTTTCCACCCAGACTACAACGAGTGGAGGTTGGCGAGCTCCATGGCCGTGACGCGAGGCAGCGTGGCCGTGTGCGCCCTGAACGGACGCATCTACGCCGCGGGAGGGGAGGACCACCACAGATGTTTCAGCAGCGTAGAGAGGTGAGTGGAGATAGGACCACCACAGATGTTTCAGCTCTGTAGAGAGGTGAGTGGAGATAGGACCACCACAGATGTTTCAGCTCTGTAGAGAGGTGAGTGGAGATAGGACCACCACAGATGTTACAGCTCTGTAGAGAGGTGAGTGGAGATAGGACCACCACAGATGTTTCAGCTCTGTAGAGAGGTGAGTGGAGATAGGACCACCACAGATGTTTCAGCTCTGTAGAGAGGTGAGTGGAGATAGGACCACCACAGATGTTTCAGCAGCGTAGAGAGGTGAGTGGAGATAGGACCACCACAGATGTTTCATCTCTGTAGAGAGGTGAGTGGAGATAGGACCACCACAGATGTTTCAGCAGCGTGGAGAGGTGAGCGTTTATAGAGTTCTATGTCAGCCATGCCCATATGTGGAGTGTAGGGATGCCAGAACAGGCCAGCTTATAGAGTTCTGTGTCAGCCATGCCCATATGTGGAGTGTAGGGATGCCAGAACAGGCCAGCTTATAGAGTTCTGTGTCAGCCATGCCCAAATATGGAGTGTAGGGATGTCAGAACAGGCCAGCTTATAGAGTTCTGTGTCAGCCATGCCCAAATATGGAGTGTTGTGAGGTTCAGAACAGGCCAGCTCCTATATGGACCCTGGGCAGGGGCCCGGTCCAGACCCCGGGCAGAGGCCTTTTTGTGGGTCCGTGGGTCCGACCGACTCGACACCGGGCAGGCGGGCACTGCCCTCCCTGCGGTGGGGTGTGGAACGACACCGGGCACTGCCCTCCCTGCGGTGGGGTGTGGAACGACACCGGGCATTGCCCTCCCTGCGGTGGGGTGTGGAACGACACCGGGCACTGCCCTCCCTGCGGTGGGGTGTGGAACGACACCGGGCACTGCCCTCCCTGCGGTGGGGTGTGGAACTTCTAATTTGTAGTCGGCGGGGCTAACCGTTCTCGAGTTACGTGGATTACAGACGGACACACAGAGACTTGGTGCATTTATATTTAGATGTACTTATAGTTACTTTACACCACTGTTCGGAACACATGCACGTACTTGACACTTAATTTAGGCGAGCAAAAAAAGAAAAGGAAAGCCTGTGTGAGGCCTGATGCGTCAAACCTGGACCCAGCCAGTGAGAGAAAGACCAGATACTTCAACCCTCTCTAGCTTTAATGAAAAAGACTTGAGTTTGTTTGTATACACTAATCTCTTTAACAAATAGACGATCTACAAGCTCAAAACATGTTGCAAAACAAAGCGTTGTGAGCTTGTAGGTCGGCTAATTTTGGCACCCCGAGGAGGGGTGCCTGCAGCGTTCATATTATGGTTAATGCTTTGGAGATATGCAGAGCACAAGAAGAGGAACAGCCTGAGTTTTCACAGGCACCACCATTCAGAAATACATTAACCATACATACAACACAATGAACGTTGCATGGGAGCAGGGCTTTGTGGCATTTCATTGTTTAATTGAACGTAATTTTCCCTGGCAGCATTAACCCATTTTGGTGTTAGCATTATGTTATGCTTTAGCAATTGAAAAATAGCAGATCTACAAGCTCGTAGCGCGCCACCGAGTGGTGCGCTTCAAGCTTGTATAGGTCTGCTATTTTTGAAAATTCGAAGAACGACTGACACATAGAAACATAGCTTTTTCAGAAAACTGTCAGGATTCAGAAGACATTTTTTAGAATCTGATCTTACGTATACTTTTCAGGATTCAAATTCAGAAACGGCAACAGTTTTGAGCTGATCTGCTACTTTTTATGCTTGTAGTGTGCCGCTGTACGTAGTACGATGGAGCAGAGGAGCGTTACGAAGCCAAGAAACCACAACAAATGAACAGAACATGGAGATAAGACTGTGAATTATTGCTTGTGCCAATTTTAAACTGAACATCGAAACACCGCTGAGTCGATAGGAAAAGCCTAATTGACATGCGGGGCGCTAAACCGCTAATGCAACGGGAGGCGTATACTTCATTATCTCAACATGTTTCATAGCTAGCAGGAGACACGCGGCGGCTAATGCCTCTCATCCGGCATGCTGAGTGCCTGTGAGTGCTCTGTGTGAGAGTGTGTGTGTGTGTGTGTGTGTGTGTGTGTGTGTGCGCGAGAGAGAGTGTGTGTGTGTGTGTGTGTGTGTGTGTGTGTGTGTGTGCTCGTGCACGTGTGTGTGTGCGTGTACACGTGTGCATGTGCAATTGCGCCATGTGTCTGTGTGTCCCTAAAAAGCCCATTTGAGCACATAACCTGTTGGCCCGCCAGCGACAGGTGGGTGGGCCTGGTGACAGCTGGGGCTCCCTGACAGCCTGATGGATGACTCAGACATGCCACGGATGTGGAGAGCGTCAATCAGAAGCTCAAGGACCAGGTGATGAGTGCCGACACCTGGGAGGGGAGAGGGCTCGACGGGGGGCCAGCGTACTGCAGCGTTTTAACCCGTTTAGGCCTGAAAAAATGTCTTCTAAATCCTGACAGTTTTCTGAAATAATCTATGTTTCTACTAGCCTAGATCACTCAATATTTCATGTCAAGGACCCCAAAAATGATCTGTACTTGGCCTCCATAAGACCCCCATCTGAAAATATGTTTATTCCAGGGACCCTCCCAGAAGCAAAGATTTGAGTTTAAAAAATAATATTCCAAATTTGAGATTTTTCAAAAATAGCAAGCTCATAAAAATTACAAGTAGATCTGCTATTTTTCAATAGCTAAAGCATGACCTTCACCTTCACCTATCCCGTAACCCCGGAGGGTCGTTGGGGCACCACAGACGATCTGTTGACCAGCTCTCTCCATCCCTCTCTGTCCTCGGCAGCTCTCATTGCCTCACTGAGTGTGTCCATTCTCTCCGATGTTATCTTCCCATCTTTTCTTTTGTCTCCCTCTTCTCCTGCCACCTCGTACGGTACCTTGCAGGATGGTCTTTGCAAGGCCTGAGGATCTGGTGATGTGTCCGTGGTAGTACCACCTCAGTTTCCGTTTTATGACCGTAGTAAGAAGGTCATCATGTGGGCCAATGGCTTGGCTGACCTTTTGCCGTACTTCCTCGTTGGTGACGTGTTGGGTGTAGGAGATACGGTATCTACGGTAGCATCTCATCTCCATGCTCTGTATTCTCCTCTGGAGCTCAGCTGTAAGGGTCCAAGTTTCGCAAGCATATAAGAGGATTGACATGACAAGTGTGTAAAGCATGACATAATGCACCAAAGGGGTCCCCGCCTAAAATGGGTTAATAACCCATTTGTCTACTGTGCCTAGCTGGCTCAAGGCCCATCCAAAGCATTACTTACTGTCTCTACTGTGCCTAGCTGGCTCAAGGCCCATCCAAAGCATTACTTACTGTCTCTACTGTGCCTGGCTCAAGGCCCATCCAAAGCATTACTTACTGTCTCTACTGTGCCTGGCTCAAGGCCCATCCAAAGCATTACTTACTGTCTCTACTGTGCCTGGCTCAAGGCCCATCCAAAGCATTACTTACTGTCTCTACTGTGCCTGGCTCAAGGCCCATTGAAAGCATTACTTACTGTCTCTACTGTGCCTGGCTCGAGGCCCATTGAAAGCTTTCAGTCTTGCGTAATTAAAAAAACCCTCATGGCTCTAGAGAGCAGAATGGACCCGATGGAGATATACATGTTTGTTTGAAGATGGATCTACGAACAGATTCTTTTTTTTTACTGTGCATAACTCAATACTCATTGGGCTCCATTTTCGTCACCGCTTAAACCCCTTATCCCTAAACTTCTTTGCCTATTTAGGAAAACATCGTTGAATAGTTCAACTAGCCAATCTATACATTGACACGTTGTGAGCTTGTTGACTGGTCATTTTAACTATTCAAAACTGTTTAGCAAAACAGTAAAAAAAAAAAAAAGGCAAAGAAGTTTAGGGATAATAAGGGTTTAGCGGTGACGGAAATGGAGCTCATTAAAAGACAGATAGACAGACAGACACACAAACTGAAACACCACTAGACTCTCTCTCTCTCTCTCTCTGACGGAGGGCAGGTACGACCCAGAGTCAGACAGACAGCTGGGGCATTGATTGTTGATTATTTACCCCCCTGACGGAGGGCAGGTACGACCCAGAGTCAGACACACAGCTGGGGCATTGATTGTTGATTCTTTCTCCCTGACGGAGGGCAGGTACGACCCAGAGTCAGACACACAGCTGATTGTTGATTATTTACCCCCTAACGGAGGGCAGGTACGACCCAGAGTCAGACAGACAGCTGGGGCATTGATTGTTGATTCTTTCTCCCTGACGGAGGGCAGGTACGACCCAGAGTCAGACACACAGCTGGGGCATTGATTGTTGATTATTTACCCCCCTGACGGAGGGCAGGTACGACCCAGAGTCCGACAGCTGGGCCACAGACGTGGCAGCGCTCAGCAGCCCGCGGTCCGGAGTGAGCCTGGCGGCCTTGGACGGGTTCCTCTACGCCGTGGGAGGCTACGACGGCATCACCGCCACCAACACCGTGGAGAGGTGAGGTCATCTATTATTAATAATAATAATAATAATGGATTTTTATTTATAACGCACTTTATACATTCGCAAGAATCTCAAAGTGCTACAGCAGTGAATAAAAGCAAAAGAAACAACACACCTAAAAGAACAGGAACATTTAAAACATAATTAAGGGCAAGGCTATAAAAATGCTTTGGTAAAAAAGGAAAGTCCTCTCTTTTGAGTCCTCTCTTAAAAGCGTCTACAGACTGTGGGGCTCTCTGTATTTGGCCGCGCCCCCCCCCCCCCCCCCATCTGAAAATATGTTGTTCCACGGAAAACACCAAAAGGGGGTCTCAGATTGGGTTAAAGTACCAAAAGTAAAAGTACTGTCCCATTTTCAAGTTCTCAAATGTATATAAAACAAATCTTTTGAAACTTGCAGATCGGCTATTTTCAAATGGTGTAAATGTATATAGGGCTGATGTGGGTAATGTATGTTTTGTAATAATCTAAATCTATACGTTTTCAAATAAGTGTAGTAAAAAAGGATGAAATGACTGCATGGCCTCCTCTGTACAGTACTCAACGGTTATTGCACTACAGTGGCCTATAATAACCGAAGTACAGTTTTGGCTGTGATTGCTGAATGTTGAATAATTTATGCACAGCAAATGGCTGATATCAATCAAATAAATGATTCACTTAAGACTTGAGGGCACAGTCTGGTTGGCAGCATGTGTATTCATATTCAAACATTTGGGCCACATTTTCACGATAAGAAATAAAATAGAAGACCAAGCGACGGTGGCTCAGGGGTAGAGTGGCCGGATGGGAACCGCAAGGTTGCCAGTTCGAACCCTGTGGGCTCCCCCAGAGTTAGTGTCGAAGTGTCCTTGAGCAAGACTCTGAACCCCTGATTGCTCCTGATGTGCTGGTTGGTGCCTTGCATGACTTCCGCCGCAATCGGTGTATGAATGTGTGTGTGAACGGGTGAATGTAATGCACAATCTATGTTCGCTCTTAAGTTCGCTCTGGTGTCGTATTTTGCAGAGATTCGCAGGCGAACTGCAACATGTAATATTTCGCATTTTCAGATCCCTTATTCGCATCGCGTCGCTAATTCGCCAGTGTGTAATGACCTTTACTGTCGAAGTGTCCTTGAGCAAGACACTGAACCCCAAATTGCTCCCGATGTGCTGGTTGGTGCCTTGCATGGTTTCTTCTGCCATCGGTGTGTGAATGTGTGTATGAATGGGTGAATGTAATGCACAATCTATGTAAAGCGCCTTGCGCTATGAGCTTGTAGGTCTGCTATTTTTCAATAGCTAAAGTATAACATGTAATGCTTGAAACACCAACAGGGTTGAACAACGTTCATTTTTCCCCCGTTGGTTCTCCAGGTTTGACCCGAGCATGAACCGGTGGACGACCCAGGCTCCCATGTCGACCCGACGGACCAGAGCCTCCGTGGCGGTGCTGGACGGTCTCCTGTACGTGATGGGCGGACACGACGGAGACACCGTCCTCAACTCAGGTGAACTGATTGATTGATTGACTGATTGATTGATTGGAATATGTATTAACAGTTTTAAGCAGAATTACAGTACATTTCAAGCACAAACTCAATACAAAGACTGTTAACTGTGAGTGGACGACCCAATTAATAAGCATTACACTTGTTTACAAGAGGGTCCACCGTGTTCAATTCATCAAAACATTTAGAGACGTACAAATAGACACTTCTATTATAGTTAAAGAACAGAACAGGAATTCATCATAATGGAAGCAAAAAGGGAAAAGAAACATATACAGTGAGGGGAAAAAGGGGGGAACTCAAGGAAGAGCGCGGATAGGAGAACAACAATTCTATAAAAAGTATTGCACTGCCGAGTACAGTATATCTACAGCCAATATTCCCCCAAATGCCCGGAGCTGTGGCCAGCCATAATAACAATAATAATACTGCATGGCTGGAGGTTTTATTGATGTCATTTCTCCATTACTTCAGTTCAGACCCACTAGAAGACGATACACTTTAAAGGGCCCATGAAATCACATTTTGTCGATTCCCGGAAAAGGGCAAGAAAATAACAACATTTGATGACTCATCCGACTCATCCGAGTCATCCCACACACACCAATAATACTAATTAAACCATTTTGGACGGGAACACAGTTGGTGTTTTAAACATTATGTTATCATTTTTCTATTGCAAAATAGCAGATCTACAAGCTCATATCGCGCCACCGAGTGGTGCGCTATGAGCTTGTAGATCTGCTATTTTTTTTAAATCGTGAAAATGTGGCACAAATCTTTTAATATATATATGCTTTCAGAGTGAACGTTTTTAACTCAAATCTTTGCTTCTGGGAGGTTCCTGGAACAACATATATATTCAGATGGGGGTCGGTGGCCAATTACATATAATTTTGGTGTCGTTGACATGAAATATTGAGCACCACTGAAACAGGTATTTCAGAAAACTGTCAGAATTTAGAAGACATATTTTTTAAATGTCGACGTCAGGCCTAAATGGGTTAAGGTTGTGTGTGTTTTCCGTTCAGGGCGAACAAGAGTCAGGGCTCTGCTACAAGCCGCCTCATTGGCCACTGGGGCACATCGGTGCATGCGTATAGCCGCCTCATTGGCCACTGGGGCACATCGATGCATGCGTATAGCCGTCTCATTGGCCACCGGGGCACATCGATGACGACAACATATTGTTTAGCTCAGCTCGCCATAAACTCGACTGCACGAAATGTGCCTCAGTTTATGCATGTCAAACTGGGGGGTCCTTGAAATTAAACGGGTTTGAGAATCACTGCTAGAGCCATACAGATCTTACGGGGGCTATATCTTTTCAAATGGGGGTCCACAGGGATAATTAGTGTCAATTTGGGGGTCCTTGACATGGACAAGTATGTGTACCACTGGTATAAAGGACCTGAGACTAAAATGTGTTCTGTTATATAACCATTACTCTACACCAGGGGTGGGCAACTGGCGGCCCGGGGGCCACATGCGACCCCCACCTTCACTTAATGCCCGCATGTTAATATCAGAATACTGATATAGTATTGATTTCAGCTGTTTTAAAATTCCAAACCTGCTTTATACTTCATGACTAGTACAAAGCAGGTTTGGAATTTTAAACAGCTGAAATCAATACTATATCAGTATTCTGATATTAACATGCGGGCATTAAGTGGTGTAGTAGTTATAAAAAGGTTACTTTTCAGGATTCCAATTCAAAAATAGCAAAAAAGTATTCAGGTTTTCAATTCAAATATAGCAAAAATAGCTGAACGTGTCGCGTTGCGACGCGTTTTGAGCTTAGATCGGCTATTTTTGCTACGACAGTAATATGCACTGTGGCCTTCTGGAGTGAGTGTGGAAATATATTGGCCCTCTCCATCGTCACAGTTTCCCAGCCCTGCTCTACACCATCTATAATGTAAGATAAGGAGTTTAAAGCTCAGCTGAGAATTGATTCAAGGTTGTGGATATATTCAGAGAGATGTCCTGCGTCAATAGACAGAGTGACTCACCACTCCAATGAACCAATGAGACAATTTTAAATTCTATGAAAAACAAACTTTCCAGGCTACGACCTCCCAAGAACATAATCATAACTAAACTAGGGGACCCTAGGAGTTAAATGTTGTGAATATACCAGATCTACAAGCTCACAACAACTCACAATGCGATACTTTGTGAGCTTGTAGATCTGCTATTTTCACCATGTTTCCCTTTTTACCTTTTCTTATAGGTAATAGTTGACAATTTGGGTAATGTTTGACTTTTTTTTATAGTATACATACATTATGTAGTTTGTTGATTGCAGCTATATTTTCTTAATTTATTTTCCACTGAAGCCAGAATGTTGCATCGACCATGAAGTCAGGAGGACCAACTGAATAACTCCATATGCAGAGCAGTGGTTGATCACGAAGGTAGACCACGTGACATATACCCTTAAAAATATAATTTAAATTATAAAAAGACTACTTTTGGCATCTGACACTTGAATTAAGGTGACTTGATTGATTGATATCAAAAAGGGCCTGTCAGCCTATAAACCCACAATGCAAGACTTTGTTTTCAAGAGTGTTAATGAGCTCAAGCAAATGTCAAGTATTACAGAGTTGCTATTACAAATAGAACCATTCCATCACTATTCCCTAGGTGTGTTTGTCTTATTACGGTAGGTAACTCCAGCACCGCTATTTTCAGCAATGAAATAATGCTTTTTGTTTTGGTGGGTATATATTGTTGGAGCTGGTCATTCAGTCAGAATAGTGTGGGCAACCCTGGTGTAGTTGATATACTACAATGTTTTAACGGTTTTAACTCATTTAGACCTGAGGACGATTCTACAAATGTCTTCTAAATCCTGACAGTTTTCCCCCCAGAATTATATGTAATTGGCCGCCGACCCCCCCATCTGAAAATATGTTTTTCCAGGAACCCCCCTCAGAAGCAAAGCTTTTTAGTTAAAAACTGAAAAAGAATATATATTCAAAGATTTGCGCCGCATTGTCACAATTCTTTCAAAAATAGCAGACCTACAACGAGTGCCACGCTACGAGCTTGTACATCTGCTATTTTTCAATAGCTAAAGTATATAAAAAGCAAGGCTTTTGCACACCTACAGGCAACAACAGCTAAAGTATAACATAATGCTATAAAACACCAAAAGGGGGATCCCGTTTAAAATGTTTTAAAGACCCCGGGAACTTTGACAGCTTTTCAACGTTCAGCAGCTTGACCAGTTATTTTCTGTGAGTGACCAAATGCTGCACTCACATTCCTGGGCCCTCTCTCTCTCTCTCTCTCTCTCTCTCTCTCTCATATTCCTGGGCCCTCTCTCTCTCTCTCTCTCTCTCTCTCTCTCATTCCTGGGCCCTCTCTCTCTCTCTCTCTCTCTCTCTCTCTCTCTCTCTCATTCCTGGGCCCTCTCTCTCTCTCTCTCTCTCCAGCATGCCAGATAAAGATAAACGGGGGTCATGTTGTGCTGCCACTTGTCACTACTGCCTATTTCTGTCTGTGAGAAGAGAAATGTTGTAAAATTCCCACAACCTTCTCCTTCATGTGCCACCATAAGTCCAAACAACCAGCGGCTTCATTTCAAAACGTCATTTCAAAGACTATACAGTGAAAGGAAAACGATACGTATACCAAAGGAGCAGTGTTGTTTTTATCGACTAAAACTTAAGACGAAAAATGTTCGTCGACTACCTTTTTCCACTGACAAAAACTAAATGAAAACTAAGCTCTGATGACTAAAACTAAGACTAAATATACTGACAATTTCGTCAACAGATAAAAACTAGACTAAAATGCTAGGAAGGGTCTATAGTGGAGAAGAGATCCAGTATGAGTCATTTTACACAACGCGTCGCACTGCGTTGTGAGCTTGTAGATCGGCTATTTTCATTGTAAAAACAGTCATTACGACGGCATCAAGGCCCACCAAAACACACTTTAGTCGACTAAATCAACTGTAGATTTAGTCGACTAAAACTAGACTAAAACATTCCGCGTGACTACAATGTGACTAAAACTAAATGGAAACTATTCAAGAGACTATAATTATGACTAAAACTAAAATAGAAATTTGCTGCCAAAAACAACACTGCAAAAGGACAAAGAGATGTCTCTGTCAGTCAATACGAAGGTATTGTAAATAAATACGCTCTGACACTATAAATTAAATGTGTTCAGCCCGTTCACCACAGCAGTGTTTACCAAACTTTAGAGTTTAACCCATTCTGACCGGGCACCCATTTTGGTATTAGCATCATGTTATGCTTTAGCTATTGAAAAATAGCAGATCTACAAGCTCATATCGCGCCACCGAGTGGCGCGATACGAGCTTGTAGGTCTGCTATTTTTGAAAAATTCGAAGAACGACTGACATTTTTAGAATCTGATCTCAGGTCAGAATGGGTTAATCAGACCAGTGTGTGTCCAGTGGAAACCTGGTATCAATCTGATCTCAGGTCAGAATGGGTTAAAAGATACAGAGATAAAAGATACACTTCTACACAATCTCCCTGGAACAAAACGTCCAAAATGAATCAACCGCCTTATATTATTATAGTAAAAATAGCATATCTACAATCTCTATCTACAAGCTCTATATAGGCTTGCAGCGCGTTATTGCAATGCGACACGTTTGTAGATCTGCTGTTTTCACTATTTCTTAAGCAAACATTATTATGTTTGGATTTTCAAGGAAGTCATTCATTTAATTATAAAACTCATATTGCAGAGACTAGGAACAGACAATCTTGAAATAGACAATCCGATGTATTACATGTCACTGTGTTTAATGGTGCTTAAAGTTATTGTTGTGTTTTATATGAATTTCAAAGTGCAAAAGTCTAACTTGAAACTGTCCCTGGAGAAAAGTTTGATTGACAAACAGAATTCCAAGGACACTATCTCCAGCACAACGATGTTTAGCTAATGTTGACTCAGTCAACAAACTCAACCAGATATCTAAAATCTTGAATCAAATACAAGCAGTATCTGACCTACAAAATGGACTTTGCGATGCGTTGTGAGCTTTTAGATCGGACATTCTTGGCAAAGATGTGGGGGGGAAAAGGAAGGGAGCATTAGTATAGACCCCTGAGGGACTCCGGTCAATGAAGCAGGGTTTATGTGGTTAATGAAAACCTCTCTGTTACAGCATAAGGTTTATGTGGTTAATGAAAACCTCTCTGTTACAGCATAAGGTTTATGTGGTTAATGAAAACCTCTCTGTTACAGCATAAGGTTTATGTGGTTAATGAAAACCTCTCTGTTACAGCATAAGGTTTATGTGGTTAATGAAAACCTCTCTGTTACAGCATAAGGTTTATGTGGTTAATGAAAACCTCTCTGTTACAGCATAAGGTTTATGTGGTTAATGAAAACCTCTCTGTTACAGCATAAGGTTTATGTGGTTAATGAAAACCTCTCTGTTACAGCATAAGGTTTATGTGGTTAATGAAAACCTCTCTGTTACAGCATAAGGTTTATGTGGTTAATGAAAACCTCTCTGTTACAGCATAAGGTTTATGTGGTTAATGAAAACCTCTCTGTTACAGCATAAGGTTTATGTGGTTAATGAAAACCTCTCTGTTACAGCATAAGGTTTATGTGGTTAATGAAAACCTCTCTGTTACAGCATAAGGTTTATGTGGTTAATGAAAACCTCTCTGTTACAGCATAATGAGAATTAAGGATGTCGCAAAGCACTCAGCATGCGGTAATGTCATGGTGTGCATTAAGTTGAGTACTTTGTGGTGGTCCGAAATTATGAATTATTCAAAAGTTCTCGATTTGTAAGATCATCTTGTAGAACATTATGTACTCTCTGTACTACTGTATATGCAGTATACTGTTTGGGAAATTATACATACGATCATTATACATAAAATAAATATTTATTTATTTTTGTGTCCATGCATGTTATGAAATACTTTATGGGCTACATGTACGGTATATACATTTTTTGCCTTTCATAAATCGGCCATGTAAAATGTGTTCAACATCAGTGTTCAACCAGAGAAGAACTGTCTGAAGAATTGTGTAGATTCCAAGCAATACTAAACGACAAAAGAAGAACGTACAAGAAGATGAAAGTCTTAGTAGTATTTTTGAAGTAACGTTGTGCCCATTAAACCCATCCGTGTGAATTTGTTTACTTGTAGTCAGAGCTTTAATACTTGTGTGTTTGACAGTCTTTATCATTATAAATTGTTTATATTATGCAGGTTAGGCTTTGAAGCAGTGGAGACAGTTCTCCGATGCCAAAACATAGTACCTTTACTGGTGGTATTTATGCTGAATAGTGTACAGTATATATTATCTATAAATGCACCAAGTCTCTGTGTGTAAAGAAAGAAAGAAAGGTACTATGTTTACCCAGGGTAACTGGACTAAGGAAAGGAAAGGTACTATGTTTACCCAGGGTAACTGGACTAAGGAAAGGAAAGGTACTATGTTTACCCAGGGTAACTGGACTAAGGAAAGGAAAGGTACCATGTTTACCCAGGGTAACTGGACTAAGGAAAGGAAAGGTACCATGTTTACCCAGGGTAACTGGACTAAGGAAAGGAAAGGTACTACGTTTACCCAGGGTAACTGGACTAAGCTCAAGAACTTGTTTACAGCCAGGCCCTGCTCATAGAACATTTCATGGTAGGGGTTCAATGCCTTGTCCAAAGGGCACTTCAGCGGTGGTAATTTTAACGTGCCGGTCCGGGGATACGAACTATAGCGACCTTCCGATATCAAGACCGCTCCGCAAACCGTTCGGCCACCGCTGCGAAGCATTCTTCTCTCTCCTTTGACCCTGTTGTTGTCCTCTGTGTCCTCCAGTGGAGCGCTACAGTCCTCTAGAGGGCGCCTGGACCCCCTGCCCGTCCATGCGGTCCCCCAGGGAGGGCTTCGGCTGCGTCGTCCACCTGGGGAAGATCTACGTGGCGGGGGGCCGAGACGAGCTCAGCCTGAAGCTCAACTCCGCCGAGGCCTTTGACCCCGAGAGCTGTCGCTGGTCCCCCGTCAAACACATGAGGAACAAGAGGCATGACGTGAGCGCCACTCGTTGTTAGCATTATGTTTTGCTTTAGCTATTGAAAAATAGCAGATCTACAAGCTCATAGCGCGCCACCGAGTGGCGCGCTACGAGCTTGTAGGTCTGCTATTTTTTGAAAAATCGAACAACGACTGACATATAGAAACATAGCTTTTTCAGAAAACTGTCAGAAGACATTTTTAGAATCTGATCTTACTTAAATTAAAATTCAGAAACGGCAACAGTTTTGAGCTTGCAGTGCAGGATCTGCTACTTGTTATGCTTTTAGTGTGCCGCTGTAAGTATAGTACGATGGAGTTACGAAGGGAAGAAACAAGAACAAATGAATAGAATATGGAGATAAGACTGTGAATTGCTTTTTGTGAACAGAGATTTTTCAGAAAACTGTCAGGATATAGAAGACATTTATAGAATCTGATCTCAGGTCAGAATGGAAAACTGTCAGGATATAGAAGACATTTATAGAATCTGATCTCAGGTCAGAATGGGTCAATGAGCCCACCCGACTTGTAGAAACAGACTCAGCTCTACTTGCAGAGCAAAAAAATAAAAATCACACCTGTGTGAACCGAGTGGTGCAACTCCCCTCTCTCCCCCCTTCTCCTCCTCCTCTCTCTCTCTCTCTCTCTCTCTCTGTTTCTGCATGGCACAACAGCGCCCCTACTGGTACTCATTATACTGGGGCTCATTAACCAACACATAGGCGGACGGGTTAACCACACATAGACACGGACATTGCTGTTCCTTGGAGTGGTTGCACCACTCAAAAATGGCGGATATGCAAGCTCACGCAGCCTGTTAGCTTGTAGATCTGCTATTTCACCGATCCACGAGATCTATTTGTAGATTTGTATACATTTGAATACTTGTGAAATGTTATGCTTTAGCTATTGAAAAATAGCAGACCTACAAGGTCGTATCGCGCCACCGAGTGGCGCGATACGACCTTGTAGGTCTGCTATTTTTGAAAAATCGAAGAACGACTGACATTTTTTAGAATCTGATCTCAGGTCAGAATGGGTTGATCAGACCAGTGTGTGTCCCGTGGAAACCTTGTATGAATCTGATCTCAGGTCAGAATGGGTTAAGTATAGAATACTTTCTTCTTTTGGTACTTTATCTGGTACATTTTGATGCTGATGCTTTTGTACTTTTAGTCAGGTACATTTTGACTTCCGGACTTTTACTTCTGGAGTATTTTTACATTGCAGTATCTATACTTTTAGTGAAGTAATCCATTGGAGTGCTTTAACAGGTGTCCCTGGTAGTGTTCAACGGAGCGCTGCTGGCCGTAGGAGGCTGTGACGGCATCAGTGATCTGAAGACCCTGGAGGTGTACTGTCACCTGACCAACACATGGAGGTAATAATACTCTACACATGGAGGTAATAATACTCTAACTGTCTTCCTGACCAACACATGGAGGTAATAATTAAGCAATATTACACGAGAGGGTGTTGTTTAACGTGATTATTGCCACGACAGTAGGCAAGTAATAGTAGTAATTACGGTAGGTAGGGGAACGAGACGAAGTCGAGTTCCGCAAGCATCACTGAAGTGGCCAGTAGGTAGTGACAGTCAGACAGTTAAAAATATTCGCTCTAAAATATATATCCAATGATTTGTGCCACATTTGAACGACTTTTAAAAAAAATGTACAGATCTACAAGCTCATAGCGCGCCACTTGGTGGCGCTCTACGAGCTTGTAGATCTGCTATTTTTCAATAGCTAAATCATAACATAATTTTTAAAACACCAAAAGGGGTTCCCGTCCCCAAGAATCCACGGACTGCATTACTACCACGTCCTAGTACGTGTGGTTTCCGGCGTTGCATGTCAGCTGTCTCCACTCAGCCCTCCCTCTGCTCTGTGTGCGTCTCAATGAATGAGATGCTGCAATCATCATGGTGACCTTGTTACAGAGACATCATGGTGACCTCCTTCTCACGGAGACAGCTAGCAGATTTCCACAGGGCAGGACGGGTCAAGGACAGCTGGCCTTCACATCTCACTGCTGTGTCGCAGAAACCTTGGATCTCCATCAGATTTCAACTTTTTTTATGAATGAATGCCCCTAATTCGTCACACAAAAGCCAGTGAAAATATCAGACCCTGAATGATTTAAGTTGAGTCATCTTGTAATGGTGCATGCGGACTCATTTCCTAATAAAGAGGCAAATTATAAACTTTAAGTTTATAGGACCCAAATGTACAATCTACAAATTCTACATTATCTACTAATCTACATTTTGAATTAACCAGTAGTTTTGAAGCTTTGAATTGGAGATGTTTTTTTGTCTCATTCCTAAACCAATAATTTGAGATCTCCAACTGCGGTCATCAAGTTATTGGCTTTACAGAATGTGACAAAATCTACAATAAGTCCTTTTTGGGTATACTATTCCTTTAACTCATTCTGGGCGGGAACCCCTTTCAGTGTTTTAACTAAGCATCATGGTTATACTTTAGCTATAAAAAAATAGCAGATCTACAAGCTACGAGCTTGTATAGGTCTGCTATTTTTGAAAAATCGTGAACATGCGGCACAAATCTTTGAATATATATATTCTTTCAGAGCGAACTTATTTAACTCAAATCTTTGCTTCTGAGCTGTCCCTGGAACTACATATTTTCAGAAGTGGGTCGTGGCCAATTTCATGTCATTTTTCTGGTCCTCGGCATGAAATATTGAGCACCACTGATACAGAAACATGAGGTATTTCAGAAAAGGAGAGTAGAGGGCAAGAGAGTGGCGGGCTTTATAGAACAAGTTTACGCTAAAACAGTGCAATCACATTGATACAACACAATATTTATTAAATATTGAATTTCTACCTAAAGGCTTATTTATTCTTTGTGTTTATCTGATGGCCATATAGCTGCATGTTCACCATTCCATTACAGCTGATCCTAAGACAATTAGTTGATCCACAGGAGTTCCATCCATGCAGTCAAAATCTAACTCTTACCGGCTTCTATTTCCAGACACTTTGGAAGCATGAAGAGCAAGCACCCTGGAGGAAGAGTGGCCATATTGCACTGAAAGCAGACGTGGAATTGTTACATAATCGTAATAATTCCCTTAGAAGTCTAGGGGTTATAAAAGGATGCAACACGGCTGGCAAGTGAACTGTTGTTTATTTCACAGTATTATGATAAGGTTACATACAATACAAGGTTCAAGTACAATGTTATTTAAATGATATAATGACAACAAAACTGGCTATATGGGGCAACACAAAGAAACAAGCAAAACAGACTATACCTACTCTAAATGCCACATGAACCCTCTTATCTAAATCTAACCAACAAAAGGAAAAGGGTTACAAAGGATTTAATCTATCTAAACTCCCTACTCTATAACTACTGCCTAACCAAATTTACAAAAACTACGTTCCCATACTCCGTATAAATTATATATTATATACTATATATATAATTATTTCCTCCTACATAGACCATATAAATACGCAGGGCGCTTCACACACGTAAAGACCCTGGTACGTTGTCCCGGGCGGTGGCGTAACCGTCTGGGCACCCGACTGGTAATCCAGTCGCAGTGTGCCGCGGGTTCGACTCCCGAGCCCGACACGGCCTTTACTGCATGTCTTCCCCCATCTCTCTCCCGTTTCCTGTCAGCCTACTGTCTGTCCCTTCAAAAACCAATAAAAGGCGTAAGCCGCAAAAAAAAGACCCTGGTACGCTTGTGCACAGTTTCAGTCACAATGACACGAAGACTGAAGGATTCTGAATGTGTTCCTCAGTCATATGTTTCAGGTCCTTATGATGTGATCCATGGTCAGGCAATTAATGCCCTTTTGATTGTTTACTGTATTAGTATACATTATATGATACGGTTGATGATGCTGCGTGTTTGTTTGATCGTGTAAACTAATTTAAACTTTGAATTTGATTTATTTATTTGTATTTGTTTTATCTTGTCTATCCTTGTTTTATATTATGTTTCTGTTGTTCATACATAATATCCATGCATACGTATTCTGTTGTTGTTAATTGCTTTTGTTTGTTTTTTTCTGTTTTCTGTATTTGTAAAAAATCCAAATAAAGTACTGATCATAAAAAAGAAAGAATTCTGGGCCCCAAGACAACACACTACACATTAGATCTCCTCTAATTACAGTGGTGGAAAGTAACTGAGTATTTTTACTGTACTGTACTGCAGTGATACTCAACCTCAGGCCCGCGGGCCACATCAGGCCCGCGGGACCATTATGACTGGCCCACCAATGAAAATCTAAAAAAAAGAAGAAAAAAAAATCTGGAAAATGAAATAAAAATAAATAAATCTGAATGAAGTTATCTTTAATTACATTATTATAAGTAATACTATTAGAGTTGTACTATTACTCGAACGAAAATAAAAGCTTGGGGGGGGGGGGGGAGATGCTCTTCACTTATAGCTATCTATTTTCAGGTAGATTGTTTTATTTTACTCAGTCAGCCATATCACTACTCATTTTTTTTCATGAAAAAGGTCATAGCTGGGTAATCTATTTTCAGGCAAATTGTGTTTATTGTATTTTATTTTACTCAGCCATAACAATTTATTTTCTGTTAACCAACTTGCTGGCTGGCAGGCAGGCAGACAGCTACTCATAGACAGGCAGACAGACAGACAGCTACTCATGGAGAATTGGACAGGCAGGCAGTCAGACAGCTACTCATAGACAGGCAGACAGACAGCTACTCATGGAGAATTGGACAGGCAGGCAGACAGCTACTCATGGACAATTGGACAGGCAGGAAGGCAGACAGCTACTCATAGACAGACAGACAGCTACTCATGGACAATTGGACTATATTGGAATATATTTTTTCAGAACAAACGTTTTTAACTCAAATCTTTGCTTCTGGGGAGGTCCCAGCTGGAACGACATTTTCAGATGGGGGTCTCGGAGGCCAATTACCGATCATTTTTGGGGTCCTTGACATGAAATATTGAGTGATATAGGCCTATAGAAACATGAGGTATTTCAGAAAACTGTCAGGATTTAGAAGACATTTTTTTTCTTCAGGCCTGAATGGGTTAAGTAAAACAAATTAGCAGCCCTGTCTAATTATTAACCAACAGCATTGATCATCGTGAAGCAGTGAGGGTCCTCAGGGTCCTAAGGCCTGTCTAAGGCCTCCGTGACAATTACTCATTGTTAATTAAAAACCTGCAATCTTGTATGCCAGCGGTTCCTATATGACCTTTCACGGATCAGAGCCCACTTTCACATCTCAGAAGAGCTCGCGGCCCGGGCCCACCCATCGGACATACATAGAGTCCGCGGCCCACCCATCATCGCACATACAGCGGCCCACCCATCGGACAAAGCAGCCGATTGATTGTCCGTGGCATTAAGTGGTCGCCGTGTTATTTTTTTTTACATTTTCTTTTCAATATATTAATATTATACTTAGGGCAGAATCCTCTTCTCCGTATTCTAACTGAAAATGAATGCCCTTCTTGATCACACTACACTGCAGCATCATAGCAGACCCATCCATCCATCTTCAACCGCTTATCCATAACCGGGTATATACTGTAGAGTGTAGACAGACAGACAGACAGACAGACAGACAGACAGACAGAGAACAATGTAGCAGAGTGCCGAACGCCAAGATAGAATATTATATGCACACTTGTATTCTCATTCTACAATAAATATTGGTTAAATCTATTTGTGAGTTACAGTATCTGACTGAACTACTAGTTAAATTATGTTAACATTTTTCAGAGGTGCCTATAGGCCGTCCTATAGGCCGTCCTATAGGCTGTCCTATAGGCCGTCCTATAGGTTGTTTTCTGTCGCCATGTGTACCCCATGGCGATGATTTGATTGGTTGAGGGCTTAAAAGTGAGGATACAAAGTGAGGAGAGAAAAGTGAGGATGCCGAAAGTGATTGGTACGATGATGGTTAGGATGCCTCTCGAGCGTCTCCCTATAGGGAGGTCCTCGAGGCACGTCCCACTGGGAGGAGACCCCGGGGCAGACCAAGGACCACGTCCCACTGGGAGGAGACCCCGGGGCAGACCAAGGACCACGTCCCACTGGGAGGAGACCCCCGGGGGGGCAGACCAAGGACCACGTCCCACTGGGAGGAGACCCCGGGACAGACCAAGGACCACGTCCCACTGGGAGGAGACCCCGGGGCAGACCAAGGACCACGTCCCACTGGGAGGAGACCCCGGGACAGACCAAGGACCACGTCCCACTGGGAGGAGACCCCGGGACAGACCAAGGACCACGTCCCACTGGGAGGAGACCCCGGGACAGACCAAGGACCACGTCCCACTGGGAGGAGACCCCGGGACAGACCAAGGATCACGTCCCACTGGGAGGAGACCCCCGGGGGCAGACCAAGGACCACGTCCCACTGGGAGGAGACCCCGGGACAGACCAAGGACCACGTCCCACTGGGAGGAGACCCCCGGGGCAGACCAAGGACCACGTCCCACTGGGAGGAGACCCCCGGGGCAGACCAAGGACCACGTCCCACTGGGAGGAGACCCCGGGGCAGACCAAGGATCACGTCCCACTGGGAGGAGACCCCCGGGGCAGACCAAGGACCACGTCCCACTGGGAGGAGACCTCCGGGGCAGACCAAGGATCACGTCCCACTGGGAGGAGACCCCCGGGGCAGACCAAGGACCACGTCCCACTGGGAGGAGACCCCGGAACAGACCAAGGACCACGTCCCACTGGGAGGAGACCCCGGGGCAGACCAAGGCGCAGTTGAAGGAAACACATGGACTCACTGGCCTTGGAACGTCTCGGGATCCCCCAGGAGGAAGTCACTAATGTTGCTCTGGAGAGGGAAGTCTGGAGCTCTCTGGTGGAGCTGTTGCCCCCGTGAAGGATTTCACTGTGCAATTACAACCAAAAAAATTAATTATATATAGTTATGCAACTTCATAACGTGAAGTGTTTTGTCAGAAAGATAGATTGAGAATGAAATATATTGAGCTGAAATAATGTCATTTAATGTTAACAATGGCAGCATGGTTTTGAAGTAGGCTAGTGTTGGGTGTTCCATGTAAATACTGTGTTTAAGTGAATGAAAGAATAATACCTGTTACTGGAATGCACCATCGAAGTTATAGGAATGTTAAAAGACCACTTTACCGTTTTTCAACCCTAGATGGAGGATGACTGATATAAGCAGTCACACCTGGCCTGAGTCAAACTAGAACTGCCATGGACTCAGAGCTGGGTGTGGCTGCGCACCTGTTGTGCATCATGTACTGATCAGGATAAATCAGTCATCTCCACAAACACTGAGGAGAGAGCCACCGTCTACTAAAGGTACAGACCATCAGAAATCAGCAGAGAGTGATCAACGTTTGCGCTACTCTATGCCGAATTGAAGTGGACCCGGACTTATTTTTTTCTCCCTGGAAATAAAAATGTCTGGGTTTCCGAGGCTATACTGTCTACTTGTCTTGTCTAGACAGAGTACAGCCATCTGCTCTTCTGTGTAAAGTGTAAAATTATTAATGAATTATTCCCTGACCTACTTATAAAGAAGCTGCCCTGTGTATATAATTGGACCTTGCTATAATGCTCAGGGAACCATTTCTGTCTACCGGTATCTGTCTGGGGCTGAGGAGGACAGTTAAGAAACATGCCTATATACCGGTGCCATCTTATGAAACCATTTGTACACTCTCTGAGTTACAGACCCATAAGTGTCCATTTGGTTCCTAACTATCATTTAGCCGGGGACCCCCTGGGGGTCCCTGCAGGACCCCTGGCACTTTGGGAACCTCTGACATAAGTGACAATGATTTTAAATGTGTGTTTGTGTTTGTTTAGTTTGGTCTTTCGTATTTCCACTTTTATACATGCTTTGTTGCATGCTGTTTATTCATCCAAAAGTGCGCGGGCCGTGGTCACCGGGCGGTATGTCATTAGTCAGAAGGTTCATTGTTCCGAAATGACTATCCCAGTATCTCTAACCCTAACCTAAACCTAACCGCAAGCCAAGCACGGGAGCAGTGCATGTTCGGACTAATGGGACTTCGGATCTATGGGCAGTTCCCATAAATCGCAGCCTTCACCAAATTATTGTCAAGGATATGCATGCATGGTGGCATGATTTTAAAGACAAGTAACGTTTGATGAAGTTGGATAAGGGGGAATGTGTGGGAACGGAGAGAGAGAGATAAGTATGATGGAGGTCTGGCTCCTTATCCATCTGCATGCAGGGGAAGCAGAATATGGGCATGTTGTGTGGGTTTGCAAAATGATGACGTAGAGAGAGAGAGAGAGAGAGAGATAGAGAGATAGAGAGAGAGAGAGAGAGAGAGAGAGAGAGAGAGAGAGCACTATCTTCCCCTGGAGGATAAACAGACAGGACCACACAATGTCCACGTTCTCTGTTACAACAAGTAAAAGTCTCTGTATTCATATATTTATTAAACCATTTTGGGGGCGGGAACCCCTTTTGGTGTTTTAATTAAACATTATGTTATAATTTAGCTATTGAAGAATAGCAGATCTACAGGTATAGGTCTGCTATTTTTGAAAAAAACGTGAAAATGTGCCACAAATCTTTGAATATATATTCTTTCAGAGCGGACGTTTTTAACTCAAATCTTTGCTTCCAGGGGGTGCTTGGAACAACATATTTTCAGATGGGGGTCGGCGGCATATTACATAAAATCTTTGGGGTCCTTGACATGAAATATTGAGGACCACTGATATAGAAACATATAGGTATTTCAGTTTTTTTTCTTTTTTTCCCCCCGACGTCGGGTCTAAATGGGTTAATACTAGTGAAACTGTATAACTATTGGCTATTAAGAGATTAAGATATACTTAAGATGTACCAAAAGTAGGCTACACTATAGTAGTCGTTATGACAGGATATGTGATGTCCCTAAAATTCCTTATTCCTTATTTCCTTATTTTTATTTTCAAAATGTGTCACGTAGGCCTACTCTTTAGAAAATATAGCAGATCTTGATTGGCTATTTTTGAGTTTTTATCATGTGTAGACAATATAATGGGACATAAAAGGTTAATACGTTTTCAAAAACACACGCACACACACACACACAGCACACACATACATCACACACACACACACACACACACACACACACACACACACACACACACACACACACACACACACACACACACACCACAATGCAGAGAGGCTGTCAATTGAGACAAGATAAGTATATAGCGCCAGGGATGTGCGTAAAAGAGACACAGACACACACACACACACACACACACACGCACACCGGAGGAACTCGTCTGATCGTAGTCACCACTCTTCCTCTTCCGCAGACAGTAATATACCAGTGGTCCTCCAGACCAGTCGTGCCTCAACACTAACAACAACCAACCAGAAAAGAATGAATATCTTTTTCAATGTCAGGGGAATCCTTGCGAGGCAGCAAGCGGCAGACAGAGACAGAGGGGTCGAAGGTATGTATAGAGATGGAGTTTAGTTAGGCACACATATTGATCTGTAGAGCTGTGAGAAAGAGTATTGATTTATGTGAATAATGAAACTTTATATTACTGGGAGGATTGTATAGAGGCTATACTCATGATGTATCACCCTATTGTACAGACAGACATGCTCAGCAGATGTTGGGTGCAGTTTATTGTTAATTGTGCCTTGAAATATCCAATGAATAAATTACTGTGATTATTTGTTGTGATGTTGTGGGTTAATTGTTGTTGTGTGGTCTAATTGAATGCACGAAACGGTATAGCCTGTATTTAGGCTAATACACATAGGCCTATATTGATTAGTAAGGCTACACATAATAAATGTATTGCTAGACTTGCCGACAGCCCTTGTCTCATACATAATATTTTGATTAAATCACTCGATTTCTTTATTCAGAGCAAAGTTGCAATGTCCCTCTATGGCCACCAGATGTCTCTGTTTGACGACCCTGCAGCGACCTAAGGCTGCACACCTGCTATATGCGGACATAATAAAGAGACCACATTTACATACACAAACAAAACAGAAGCGATATATCCATGACAATGACAAACCCCCGTAACAAGACACGGCGCGCGTTATTTACTTTACAGTGGCTGGAGCGTGCAGAAAGCATGATGTAGAGTAACTATCTCTCACTTTACACGGGGTTAGGTTTAATTGAATATAGTGAACTGAAAAAGCGTAATAGTTTTCAACGAGCCTGCGTGGCCACATCGGCCGCTCTGAGTGCCCTCCTCTCCGGCTTCTGGAAGGTTGTTTGTTCGGCTAAATTGCAGCGGTGGATCGTTATTCGTTAACAATGTTGCCCGACAGATGGCGAACGAAGAGGAGGAGGAGGATGCCGGTGTGTCCGTCCTGTGGTTTTTCTTTTCTAGCATGATGATGATGAGGATGATGATGAATTGATGATGATGAGGAGTATGCGTCCTCTTCTGCCCTTCCGAGGCGTGTCTGCTGTGCGTCTGGGAGTCGGAGAGAGCTGGATGGATGATGATGATGCGTGCTCAGTAGTGATGCCGACAGCAAAGCAAAACATGGAGACCTGCACGGGGTCTCGTCAAAGCACGCCGCTCCCCTCCTCCTCCTCCTCCTCCTCCTCATGCACTCTGGTGGTGCTCCGAGATTAATGTTTATATTCTTCGGTCCAAAGAGGAGAAAGAACTGAAGCCTGCACTCTTTCTGCAGCCAAGAGGAAGTAAGGAGAAAGACTGTGTTTTGGTTGTTTGTTTCATTTCCAATATACGCGATATCAACTTCAGCCTTTTACGCCGTGGGGATCTAGTGTAAAAGACACCGCTTTTTTGTCCCAAGAATAATATCTGGACGCGTCTTCTCTTCTGTAGTGGACCAGACCTAGTTGTTGGTTTCCCAGTGATGACCTGAACGGTAGCCTACATACAGGCTCATATGAGCGACGCGTCCTGGCTCACGGATGTCGCCGCATGGACAATGTGCGGATTAATTAAGGATGCTTTCCAAAGCTGAGTGTTTGCGATGATGGGACACACAGAGCCAGGTAGGCTGAATGAATATGTATAGATATTATTTATAGAGCATAATTGGTTCTCAACCTTCTTATTTTTATTTCAAGGACCCAGGCTGTAGTTATAGGCTATATAAATATACCCCACTTTGAGAACCCCTCAGTCGTTGTTGTAGTAAACAATAGCCAGGGATCCCAACTTTGTTGGGCATTCATTGGGCATCTTTTATATCTGGAGACTGACTGCACTCCTTTGAACTTTCCTTTGCGCGCGCGCACGGCACGCACGCACGCACTTTAGTGTTTTGGGGTGACTTGCACACAAACAGTCGTGTTCAGACTACTACTATAGCTATAGGCCTACTTAAAACTGTCAGATTGCAACAGACTATAGCATTTAATTTAATCAGCAACCATGCAGTCGACCGATGAAACATTAATTTACCTGTATGGAATGAGTGTATATTGTTAATGGTATATATAGGGCAAGTGATTTTCTTTGGTTAAAATAAGTATTAAAGAGCTCTATTATCTTACAGGCCTATTGTGATATGGCTATACTGTATATTGACATTGCTATGAGTGTTTGTTCAGTAACAGGAGACTCCATGTCTCTCTGGCTTTTTTTTTAAGTAAACAGAAAAGGCATTTTCATGTCGACGGGTCGGGATACCAATTTTATCCAATCAGGATAGAGAACTCAGTCAGCATATTTACAGATTAAACAACGTGTGCATGACACAAATAAATGAGCAGACAACATTAGAACTATAGAAGACTAGAGCTGATGCAGGCCTATACTCTATACACAAAGAAATGAGCAGACAACATTAGAACTATAGAAGACTAGAGCTGATGCAGGCCTATACTCTATACACAAATAAATGAGCAGACAACATTATTTAGAACTATAGAACACTATAGAAATGTACCTGATGCATGGCTATACTCTATACACAAATAAATGAGCAGACAGCATTATTTAGAACTATAGAAGACTAGAGCTGATGCATGGCTATACTCTATACACAAAGAAATGAGCAGACACAACATTATTTAGAACTATAGAGCTGATGCATGGCTATACTCTATACACAAAGAAATGAGCAGACACAACATTATTTAGAACTAGAGCTGATGCAGGGCTATACTCTATACACAAAGAAATGACCAGACAACATTAGAACTATGGAACAAGCTGATGCAGGGCTATACTCTATACAAAAAGAAATGAGCAGACACAACATTATTTAGAACTATAGAACATTATATAGAAATGTATCTGATGCATGGCTATACTCTATACACAAAGAAATGAGCAGACAACATTAGAACTATAGAACACTATATAGAGCTGATGCAGGCCTATACTCTATACACAAAGAAATGAGCTGACAACATTATTTAGAACTATAGAACACTAGAGCTGATGCAGGGCTATACTCTATACACAAAGAAATGAGCAGACACAACATTATTTAGAACTAGAGCTGATGCAGGGCTATACTCTATACACAAATAAATGAGCAGACACAACATTATTTAGAACTAAAGAACACTATATAGAAATGCATGGCTTGGCTATACGCTCTCCTGATTGGCTGAAAATGTTAATTTTCTGTTTATGAAAGAGCTGGAGAGTATTACTGAACAAACACTAGCAATGATTACTATCACAATATACTATAGCTTGATTTAAGCTTTTAACAAAAACCCTATAGTCTACCCTAAACCTTTAAAACTTTTATTCTTCAACTCC
>NC_137883.1:32449090-32554090 GCF_963924005.1 Protomyctophum bolini
TTTCACACAAAGCCCTGACTGGAAGTCACTTGTGTTGCTATAGCGTTAATTGTTATTGTGGGGATTCACAGTTTCATCCGGGTTGGCTTTGGTCGAGCGCACATTGTGCTTTGAGTTGTGTTGTAAAGGGATGCCCCTTTTTTTTACTACACCCACAGGTGCAGTAAACCTGTAAAGATCCCTGAGGGCCCCCCCAAATAATTAGCAAAACATTGATAATTTAAACATACAATAAGGTCAGACTAAAGAGGTCCTTTGTCTACCAGTCGACCTTGAGGCTTAATCAGGAGATGTAGTAGCCACGGGGTTATCTAAGCAGTGGATATTGCTCATGTCTTTATGTATGTAAATTGTCTTGTTCTTTGTGTTTTGTATATGTTCTGCATACTTGGCTGCTGGGTCGCAAGACAAATTTCAGTGTGAACTGACAATAAAGTACTATATCATATCATATCATATCATATCAATTTAAATATAATGAATATATGATGTTGTAGCCAATTTGATGACTTTATATTGTGGTTAATTTGTTGTGAAGTTGCTATGACAACCTGGGCATAGGCGGGTTCAGCCAATCACAGGCACAGCCTGTGTCACAGGTGCACGGCAGCAGGGAATTTGGGAAACGCCACAGGGAAGCCACACAGTTTTTCAACCGTGCATTGTTCATTTACAGTTAAGTACCCCGGTTTCTGTTATGACGTCCTGCAATCAAAATAAAACCCCTTTAAATGCACTTTAACAAGATCTGATTTACTGTCAACACCACCACGCGTTGGAAAGAGCTTCGTTCACACCGTATCCCTCACTGGCATCCTTTTGTTGAAAAGTTGCCTTTACATATGAATATCAAAAAGAATGTAAAATGAGTTTTCATTGTGATGCAAATTGTTCTATAGTCTTGTAGTTCTTCTGCCTATAGCACATAAATCACCTCTTTGTTGAGGGAACACGCTGACCCACATGGCATGTGGTTCAACTGGAAGTCTAGGGACTTGGGACTAGCGCTCTGCAGGCACCGAGTTCATCCTACTATATTGATCTTGTTGTTTTTTTGCTACATTCTTCTTGGCCTTGTTCTGTCATCTCTGAACTGTATGTACTGTACATAACATCCCTCGGTGGACGATCCGAACGGCCCATAAGGAAGGAAGAAGAAACACGAGGTCTCTCGTCTTGCCCCAGTTGTTGCACAGAATGCTCACGACTTTATGTCTGACGACGTTTTATTAGCTGTTACTGTACGACGTCCCTGTTTTGGGGGCGTGCCGTTATAAGGCGGAACGTTCTCAAGATAATGACTGTACTGTGCTTAACGTACATACACGTCATACACTGGTGGCGCTCACAGAGTGGTGTTGTGATGACGTGCTGCTTTTTGTGTGCGTGTAGAAGATCATGGGTTCCCAAAGGGGGGTCCGGGGACCCCTGGGGGTACCTGAGGGAGCTCCAGGGGGTCCCTACATATAGCTCAATTTGAGATAGTTGGGAACCAAATGGACCCTTATGGGTCTGTTACTCAGAGAGTGTACAAATGGACCCTTATGGGTCTGTTACTCAGAGA
This sequence comes from Protomyctophum bolini, assembly GCF_963924005.1. Lineage (NCBI taxonomy): Eukaryota > Metazoa > Chordata > Actinopteri > Myctophiformes > Myctophidae > Protomyctophum > Protomyctophum bolini. Next base: position 32,450,655 of record NC_137883.1, read on the forward strand.
GTGTACAAATGTACCCTTATGGGTCTGTAACTCTGAAGAGTGTATAAATGGATCTATGGGTCTGTAACTCTGAGAGTGTACAAATGGAACCAAATGGACCCTTATGGGTCTGTAACTCAGAGAGTGTACAAATGGAACCAAATGGACCCTTATGGGTCTGTAACTCAGAGAGTGTACAAATGGAACCAAATGGACCCTTACGGGTCTGTAACTCAGAGAGTGTACAAATGGAACCAAATGGACCCTTATGGGTCTGTAACTCAGAGAGTGTACAAATGGAACCAAATGGACCCTTATGGGTCTGTAACTCTGAGAGTGTACAAATGGACCCTTATGGGTCTGTAACTCAGAGAGTGTACAAATGGAACCAAATGGACCCTTATGGGTCTGTTACTCAGAGAGTGTACACTCTCAGAGTTAAATTAACAGTGTTTTTACAATATAAATTGTGGTACCAGAGATAGAAATGCCATTAAATCGGGGATCCGTAGCATAACGCGTGTGAAACTGGGGGTCCTTGAAATTAATATGTTTCGGAATCACTTCTAGAGCCGTACAAATCCTCCCTTATCGGGGTCACTGGCATAATGTCTTCAAAGGGGGGGTCCGTGGCCTAGTAATAAATGTTGATTTGGAGGCTCCTTGACACGAAAAGGTTTGGGAACCACTGGTGTAGATCATCAATTATCTCCTTAAAACACCAGTGTTGTTGTGCTCTAATAACTTTCTGTTCTGATTGATGCATATTATACATGAACATATATTTATACCTATTATTAAACCCAGAAAACCTCCCACTGTTTCTTTCAGCACACTCCAGTGACGAGGGACAGGATCTTAAAGCTAACCCCTAACCCAATGACGAGGGAGGGACAGGATCTTAAAGCTTCTTCGTTGTATTTTTCTGCACGCCGCGTTCCTCCGCCTCGGCTTCGTCAGGTCCTGCTGACGCACGCAGCTTGTCTCTTTAACGTACGTTATCTGGTCGATACCGTCCGGCTCCTCCGCCCAGATGTTGCACCAGAGACGCCCTGATTGTATTTATTTATTCAGGTCTGTCAAAAGGATGAAACTCAAAAAAAGCTCCAGAGAGTTCTCCTTCCTTCTCCCATGTGGTCCTTTGAACTCAGCGATAGCTGCGGTCTTATATCCACGTCACTCAGAACACTCTGACATTTTGCAATTTTATCGTGAATTATTTTAGGCGTATATATTTTCTCCGCCCACCAACGTTTTACAGATTCATCTGATTGTATAGACCGCATGCTGAGTGGATCTCAACCCTCAATCTACGTGTTCTGGTTCTGTATCCTTGGAACCATTAAACCCATTTTGACCTGAGGACGATTCTACAAAATTAATGTCTTCTAAATCCTGAAGAAAAAAAAACATGTTTCTATGTCAGTCGTTCTCAAACATAATTCATGTCAAGGACCCCCAAAAATATATGACAATGGCCGCCGACCCCCATCTGAAAATATGTTGTTCCAGGGACCCCCTCCACCCAGAAGCAAAGATTTGAGTTAAAAACTCGCTATAGTCTGAAAGAATATACTGTATATTCAATGAATTAAGGCACATTTTCACGATTTTTCTAAAAATAGCAGACCTACAAGCTCATAGCGTTCATAGCGCTCATAACCCTAACGCTAACCCTAACCCTTGTAGATCTGCTATTTTTCCAACTAGCTAAAACACCAAAAGGTGGTTCCTGTCCAAAATGGTATTAACCCTTTCAACGCTGAACGTTCTCTAACATCGTGGTTTTCTCTGGGTGCTCTCTTCTCGTCGGGCTGCAGGTCGTCCTCCTCCTCGGCGGTGGAGACGAACAACGTCCAGAAGAACGTTAACAGCAGCAGCAGCAACAACTCCTCCTCCGGCATCATCCTCGACATCTCGGCCCTCAAGATGGCCGACGCCGGCGCCGCGGCGGGGGACACGGAGGTGCCGCCGCTCCCGCCTCGCTACCGCTTCCGGGACCTCCTGCTGGGCGACCAGACGCTGCAGAACGACGACAGGTACGTAAAGGTGGGTGGTGGGCTGGCCCCTGCTGGCCGAGGGAGGAACTGCTGAGGAACTGTTTGTGCTGCCATGCACTGTTTGTGCGCGTGTGGACAATTCGTGAGCACACATATTTGTGTGCGCGTGTGTGTGAGTGCGTGCGTGCGTGCGTGTGCTTGTGTGTGTGTGTGTGTGTGTGTGTGTGTTTGTGTGCACATGCGCGGGTATACTTGTATTGCTATAACTTGTGAGGGCCAAACCATTTTCCATGCAGGCCCTCCACAAGAAAAAACTGGTTTTATAGTTTTTCATGTTTCGTGAAAAGGATGAAGATTTATAGGTTCAGGGTTGGAGTTATGTCTGATTTACACTTGGTGGCGTGACTTGGTGGCGTGACTTGGTGGCGTGACTTGGTGGCGTGACTTGGTGGCGAGACTTGGTGGCGTGACTTGGTGGCGTGACTTGGTGGCGTGACTTGGTGGCGTGACTTGGTGGCGAGACTTGGTGGCGTGACTTGGTGGCGTGACTTGGTGGCGTGGCTTGGTGGCGTGGACTTGGTGGCGTGACTTGGTGGCGTGACTTGGTGGCGTGACTTGGTGGCGAGACTTGGTGGCGTGACTTGGTGGCGTGACTTGGTGGCGTGACTTGGTGGCGTGACTTGGTGGCGAGACTTGGTGGCGTGACTTGGTGGCGTGACTTGGTGGCGTGGCTTGGTGGCGTGGACTTGGTGGCGTGGACTTGGTGGCGTGACTTGGGGGCGTGGACTTGGTGGCGTGACTTGGTGGCGAGACTTGGTGGCGTGACTTGGTGGCGTGACTTGGTGGCGTGGCTTGGTGGCGTGACTTGGTGGCGTGACTTGGTGGCGAGACTTGGTGGCGTGACTTGGTGGCGTGGCTTGGTGGCGTGACTTGGTGGCGAGACTTGGTGGCGTGACTTGGTGGCGTGGCTTGGTGGCGTGACTTGGTGGCGATACTTGGTGGCGTGACTTGGTGGCGAGACTTGGTGGCGAGACTTGGTGGCGTGACTTGGTGGCGTGACTTGGTGGCGAGACTTGGGGGCGTGGACTTGGTGGCGTGACTTGGTGGCGTGGCTTGGTGGCGTGGACTTGGTGGCGTGGACTTGGTGGCGTGACTTGGGGGCGTGGACTTGGTGGCGTGACTTGGTGGCGAGACTTGGTGGCGTGACTTGGTGGCGTGACTTGGTGGCGTGACTTGGTGGCGTGGCTTGGTGGCGTGACTTGGTGGCGTGACAGGGTGGCGTGACTTGGTGGCGTGACTTGGTGGTGTGACTTGGTGGCGTGGCTTGGTGGCGTGGACTTGGTGGCGTGACTTGGTGGCGAGACTTGGTGGCGTGACTTGGTGGCGAGACTTGGTGGCGTGACTTGGTGGCGATACTTGGTGGCGTGACTTGGTGGCGTGACTTGGTGGCGAGACTTGGTGGCGATACTTGGTGGCGATACTTGGTGGCGTGACTTGGTGGCGTGACTTGGTGGCGTGACTTGGTGGTTGTTCAGATGCTCCTCCCCCCCATTAGCCAAGCTGTCAGGGAGGAAACATGGGGTGTATGTAAAAAGAAAAGTGAATAAAATAATAAAATTGAATAATTTTAAAATAATTAAATAATAAATAATAATATAATAATAATAATAAAATAATACCCTGTTTTGCAATGGATCCACACACAGTTTCCACTTTTCACATTCAAAGACTTTCAAAGCAAAAATATAGCCCATCTGAATTACTAAGCTTGTGAAGTACAGTATAGAGAAAGAAGAAAGATAATAAACATTATAAATGTGGGACATTCAGGGTTTTCTGCCCCGCTCGTATCCAGTATAACCCATTCTGACCGGGAACCCATTCTGGTGTCAGCATCATGTCATGCTTTAGCTATTGAAAAAATAGCAGATCTACAAGCTCGTACACCGAGTGGCGCGCTACGAGCTTGTAGGTCTGCTATTTTTGAAAAATCGAAGAGCGACTGACATTTTTAGAATCTGATCTCAGGTCAGTCATCAGACCAGTAGTGTGTGTCCAGTGGAAACCTCATATGAATCTGATCTCAGGTCAGAATGGGATAATTGCAGAGGGCCTGAGAGAGAGAGAGGGCTGTGAGCGGGGGGGGGGGGAGCTCTCCGCGGTGCTGAAATGAAAAGGAGCCCGTAGAGGAATCTCTCCAGTCAATGGTTGGTTCTGGGCCTGCAGTATATTGACCTGCCATGAGGCAAGGGGGGCAGATTTATGGCCCGTTTTCACACAAATCCCTGACTGGAAGTCACTGGTGTGCTAATTAGCGTTGTTGTTGTTGTTGTTGTTGTTGTTGTTGTGGGATTCAGTTTCATCCGCGTTGCTTTTGGTCGAGCGAACATTGTGCTTTGAGTTGTGGAAAGGGATCCCCCTTCTTTTTTTTTTTTACTACACCCACAGGTGCAGTACATTTATCATAATTGGCAAAACATTGATAATTTAAATCTGACATGAATATATAAAAAATAATTATGTAAAATGAGTTTTCATTGTGATGCAAATTAGTATAGGAACCGGAACACAATATTTAGATTTACATTTATTGAGCACCGAAATAAACATCTGAAAATTGCACGCGTGCCACCCATCTGCCCGCCCATCTGGCCGCCCATCTGGCCACTTAACACGGCAGCCGATAAGAGATCAGATCAGATGGATGCAAACACCTTTTGAGATGTCTGGCTGGCTGGCTGGCTGGCTGGCTGGCTGGCTGGCTGGCTGGCTGGCTGCCTGGCTGGCTGGCTGCCTGGCTGGCTGGCTGGCTGGCTGGCTGGCTGGCTGGCTGGCTGGCTGCCTGGCTGCCTGGCTGGCTGGCTGCCTGGCTGCCTGGCTGGCTGCCTGGCTGCCTGGCTGGCTGGCTGGCTGGCTGGCTGGCTGGCTGCCTGGCTGCCTGGCTGGCTGGCTGGCTGCCTGGCTGGCTGGCTGGCTGGCTGGCTGCCTGGCTGCCTGGCTGGCTGCCTGGCTGGCTGGCTGGCTGGCTGGCTTTTGACTCACCCTGTTTTGAAATCACTTTGCTCTGCTGTACAACGGTTGATTTCTTGTGCATAAGGCCGTTCACCACAGCTGTCAACACTAGCACCATTTCAAAGACTCCCTAGGATGTTTTTAGATGCTCATCCGTGCACCTTTTTCGAACACACACGGACCATGCACTACTGTACAGTACTGTACCACTACACTACTGGCTTGTGTGCCTAGCAAGATACCGAAATCTTGCTATAAATTGCAGTGCTGAAATTACTTTTCACCGTCTCGTGAAACATGGCGTTGTTCAGCAAAACACAACAGACAGACACTGTACTGTACTGTACTGTACTGTACTGTACTGTACTGTACTGTACTGTACTGTACTGTACTGTACTGTACTGTACTGTACTGTACTGTACGTTGTTGCAGGGCAGAACGCCACGGGCTGTAAATGTCAATTTGAACCGAGGGCATAATTCACCTGCGAGTCGATAATCTTTTGTATGGCTGAGTGGTTTTTATGTTTCGCGATTAGTCCATAACTCAAGGATGCGTACAGTACAGATGTACAGATGGAAAAAGATTATTGTCACTGTCGGGCGACGGCCCGGGAACCCTCGTAAGTACGAGACGAGTGCTCTTCAGGAAATGAGGAAAATGAACCCCATGTGTTCCACTTGATCTTAATTCTTTATTCATATTTATAAACGCCCACAGAGACTATAACGTGTGCGTGTGCGTGTGCATGCATGCGTGCGTGTGCATGCGTGCGTGTGTGTGTGTGTGTGTGTGTTGGGGAGGGGGGGGGGGGTGGCATAACATTATAAAATAATGGAGATACAGGCTTTTCTTCCCGACAACAACATATTATTCTTTCTCACAAACTGAAGCTGTTGGAACAGCAGTCCTTACATCTTCTCTTACTGTATCTCTTTCTCTCTCTCTCTCTCTCTCTCTCTCTCTCTCTCTCTCTCTCTGTATCTCTCTGTCTGTCTCTGTCTCTCTCTCTCTCTCTCCACCCCCCCCTCCTCCTCTTATCTGTCTCTTCTGTTCTCTCCATCCCAGAGGACTGCGTACAGAAACTATAGCTGTCAGAGTATATTCTATATCAAAGCGGGGTCAGGTTTTCATTGCAAACGCCACGTGTAGAATCGATGTTCAGTGCCGAGCGTGTCCCTGCACTCTCTCTCTCTCTCTCTCCTCTCTCTCTCTCTCTCTCTCTCTCTCTCTCCCTCTCTCTCTCTCTCTCTCTCTCTCTCTCTCTCTCTCTCCCTCTCTCTCTCTCTCTCTCTCTCTCTCTCTCTCTCTCTCCCTAAGGGACTTGCATGGGCGCTACGGCGCCACTACGCCCAGATGGAAAACAGCTGTGATCATTATTTTGATGCGGTTATTTATCAGCGCTTATCAGGAGCACTGCAAACACAACGGTGCAATGTAATCTCCCTTTAACCCATTCTGACCTGAGATCAGATTCATACGAGGTTTCCACTGGACACACACTGGTCTGATTAACCCATTCTGACCTGAGATCAGATTCTAAAAATGTCTTCTACATCCTGACAGTTTTCTGAAAAACACATGTTTCTATGTCAGTCGTTCTCGATTTTTCAAAAAATAGCAGACCTACAAGCTCGTAGCGCGCCACTCGGTGGCGCGCTACGAGCTTGTAGATCTGCTATTTTTCAACAGCTAAAGCATAACATGATGCTATAACACCAAAAGGTTAAAGTGAGATTACAGTGAAATACTGTTGACAGAATCCTTCAAGGTGTAAAAAACCTCCCAAAAAAACCCACAATGCTGCACATTGATTTCGAACATGATAATTCGATGCGTGCGTGAGCGTACAGTGTGTGTGGCTTGTGTGTATGTGTATGCGTGCATCCTATAAATTGTGTGTCTGTGTGTACTGTGAGCCATGCATGGAATTGCACGAATCCTCTAGAGGCACAGCAACAAGTCAAGTGTCTCGGAGCGATAAACAGAAATCATTAGCGGCGAAAACAGTTAAAGGGACACTTCACCCTTTTTGCAAAAAAATATATGTTAATGACGTTTAGAAGCTTTAGATCACTTTCCTGGGGGTATTTATGTGTGTAATATGTGGTTTTAGATATTTTAGATTGTAGCAGTGAGCCTGTTGTCTCTGATGTCATGGATACTGGTCTCACTACCTTCCTGGACTACAATTCCCATAATTATTTGGTGCACTGCTCCTCCTTGTGGATAGGGGGAGAGCTGTCTTACTGAGACAACATGTAGTCCAGGAAGGAAGTGAGCCCAGTGTCCATGACATCAGAGACAACAGGCTCACTGCTACAATCTAAAATATCTAAAACCACACATTACACACATAAAGACCCCCAGGAAAGTGTTCTAAACTTCTAAACGTCATTAACATATATTTTTTTGCAAAAAGGGTGAAGTGTCCCTTTAATGATTGTGAGACACCATCTCAGGTTGAAGCCACAGTGGTGGCACTGGGTCGTCCCACCAAATGAGGACAAATGGAGGGAAATGCAATGGAGTTTGCACTTTGATTGTATCCACGTGTTTCCCCGCCAAGGTACTGGGGCTCAATTCAATTCAATTCAAAGGGCTTTATTGGCATGAGAAAACATACGTTTACATTGCCAAAGCAGAAAGAACAATACAACAATACAGCAATACAATCAAAACAAAAATTATGTACTTTGAAGGTCAGAATCTTCAATAGATCAACTTCTATGTACCAAGATCACTCGATGCAGGTATAGTGCAGGAATATACACAATGATTAGTCTTTAGGGTGGTTGTGTTCCATTTGATATCCTTCTCCTATCACAGCAACTCACGAATCTTGCTGCTGTGTTTGCACATTGTTGTACTTCGCCCAGCAGATATGGGAGTTTTTTGTCATTGGTCATGTTTTCAAAATCTCCGTGTGTGGTTGTAATCTGTGGGAAGTAGGTGTCTCTGATGTCTTGGTACAATGGACAGATGGTTAGGAAGTGTAGCTCGGTTTCCACTTCATTTAGTGTGCAGTGGGTGCATATAGTTTGTCTTCTCTCGGGATACAGGTCTGCCTATGACGGCCTTTCTCGATCGCGAGACTGTGCTCACTGAGTCTGTACCTAGTTAAGATTTTTCTTTGTTTTGGGTCGGTCACGGTGCTCAGGTATTCGGGCTCCTTGTGTGTGTGTGCTTTGCTTCCTTCAGGCCGCGTTGCCATGTTTGCTTATTATAAGCAACCTTTGACTTGTTTTTTTTTTCTGTTAAAGTCCCTTGCAGATACATTATTGGTATAGTTGCTGGCTGATGTTTTTTTTTGGGGGGGCTTGATTCTAAAGTGTACAGTAGTTGCTTATTTGGGCTTGCTTCCACATTTCTTCACATCAAGGAACCCCAGATTAATATGTAAATTGTCCACGGACATCCATCTGAACATATTTTGTGCCTTTTTTTATTAAAATGTTTAAAGAATATTCAAAATATTTCGACTTATTCTCAATGTGTTTTTAAATAACAGATACAAACCAGTACAAACCTCACAACGTGTTGCTGTGAGCTTGTAGATCAGCTATTTTCATTTGTGGTTGTTTTCATAGACCTGGGCCACTTGTTTCTCTCGCAAAACTGGCAACAACACAGCAAGAGGAAGAGGAACTTATGCACACACACAAACGCAATGCATTATGGGCTAATACAGAAAGAGGTGAATAAATGGCGTGTTTTTGTTCTGGCGGAACTCATTGATCTTTTGGGTACGGCGGGTTTGTTGCTGTTGTTTGGAAAGTGGAGAATTACCATTTTATTTGAATAAGTGTTTATTTCAGTATATTCATCGGGTTTACAGTCGGCATCATTAAATGTAATCAATTAAGATGTATCAGTTTGTTCTCCATCGTAAATTGCAGCTTTGGGTTATGTAGGGTTAACCCATTCTGACCTGAGATCAGATTCATACGAGGTTTCCACTGGACACACACTGGTCTGATTAACCCATTCTGACCTGAGATCAGATTCTAAAAATGTCAGTCGTTCTTCGATTTTTCAAAAATAGCAGACCTACAAGCTCGTAGCGCGCCACTCGGTGGCGCGCTACGAGCTTGTAGATCTGCTATTTTTCAATAGCTAAAGCATAAAATGATGCTAACACCAAAATGGGTTCCCGTTCAGAATGGGTTAATAGGATGGAAGTATACAGTTCATTATGTACAGTACTTCCCCCTCCTTGTTATATTTCAGCCAGTTTTGCAATTATTATATTCATTATCTCAATTACATTGGCAATTACTAAGATTGATCGTTTGTGATTTCATGTCAGTAGGCGGAGATGTCTGCTCAGAGATGTCTGCTCATGAGTTATGAGAACGAGCCTTGGGTCACATGCATCAACAACAGAAAACACAAACAAATTGGACAAAATATGAATCTGAATGTGTTGTCACGCTCACACACATGTACACATACAGTATACATATAATCCTACCACAGTCCCTTTTTGTGTAGTATTGGCTTATAGTCCGTATAGCAGCATTCCTAGTAAATGTATTTGGTGCCTCATGGTTGCCTGGATCTTTGTCGACAAGAAGCCATGCAGTGGAACAGTATAATTTCATGCCTTCACAATGGTTCACCTTTTCAGTGCACCGTAATTACTGGGCATTTTCTTTTCAAAGTGGTTACCAGTGGTTACCGGCAAGACATGCTGGAAGAAACCAGTGGTTACAATTATTGGCTGCCATGCATTTTTAAACAAGATCTTTTTTTATATTTAGATTTTCATTATCATGAGAACGATGGCTTCCATTTTCGCATTGCAACTTTTCAGGACTAGAAAGCCTGCAGTTTTTATTAGCTTGTATTCCCCATCGATGATGTCACTGGAAGACGGTTTCTGAACTGCCCACAGCCCTCCTATGAGACACAGACCGAGTAGAAAGAAATTGCACCATTTTATCATGATTATTAGTGAGGACCTATTATATGAAGATAGGTTGAAAAGTGGTCCTTTAACCTTAACCTCAGTAAAACTATACCTAACCCTAACCTTAACCTTAACCTCAGTAAAACTATACCTATTAAAACCTAACCCTAAACTTAACCTCAGTAAAACTATACCTAACCCTAACCCTAACCTCAGTAAAACTATACCTAAACCTAACCCTAACCTTAACCTCAGTAAAACTATACCTAAACCTAACCCTAACCTTAACCTCAGTAAAACTACACCTAAACCTAACCTTAACCTTAACCTCAGTAAAACTATACCTAAACCTAAACCTAACCTCAGTAAAACTATACCTAAACCTAACCCTAACCTTAACCTCAGTAAAACTATACCTAAACCTAACCTCAGTAAAACTATACCTAAACCTAACCTCAGTAAAAACTAACGCAGTGGCTGTGGGGCGTTTCCCAGAACCAGAAAGCGAGGCAGATAAACCTTATTAGCAGAAACCAATGGTTACAAGCTGCCATGCTAGAAGGAAAAGAGCTATGCAAAGACTTTGGTGAGTCAGTGCTCATTACAGTTGCTCTCAAAGTAAGGTCCGGGGACCGCCAGGGGGTCCACCAGGGGTCTACCAGGGGACCCCCAGGGGTCTGCCAGGGGTCCGCCAAGGGGTCCTTGAGGTGTTTCAGTTCTGTAACTCTGAGAGAGTTAGGGGGTTTTGTAGTGGTTTGGGGTCACAGAGAGAGAGAGAGTACATTTTGTCAAATGGGGGTTTCTGTATATCCTAACTCCACACTGCATGGGGCCTGCAGCTTTTTGGTGTTTCAAGGTTTGTTATACTTTAGGTGTTATAAAAATAAAAATATAAAAAATATAAATATAAAATATAAAAATAGCAGATCTACAAAGCTCGTCAGTGCCGCGCTACGAGCTTGTAGATCTGCTATTTTTGAGAAAATCGTGAAAATGTGGCACAAATCTTTTGAATATATATATTCTTTCAGAGCGAACGTTTTTAACTCAAATCTTTGCTTCTGAGGGGTCCCTGGAACAACATATTTTCAGATATCATTTTCTGGGTCCTTGACATGAAATATTGAGCACCACTGATACAGAAACATGAGGTTTTTCAGAAAACTGTCGGGATTTAGAAGACAATTTATAAATTTCGACGTCTGGCCTAAATGGGGATTAAAATATTTGAGAACCGCTGTTCTAGGGCTGATGGGAAATTAACCGAAAACCGACTTAATCTCGCTCATGTAGGTTAATTGAATAACCGAGAAGCAGTACAATGTTTGTTATATACGTACTGTACATCAACAAATCGTCACAAAGAAATGTGAATAGATTCCTATTTTTTTTTATAATCGACAAATAGCGACAACAATAGCCGATCTACAACTAAATACAAGGCAGCTCTGCTCACAGCGATTCACATCACGAACGCATTGTGTGAGCTTGCAGATCTGCTATTTTCACCATTTAACCCATTCTGGGTGGGAAGTTGAAACCCCTTTTGGTGTTTTAACTAAGCATTGTGTTTTACTTTAGCTATTGAAAATATAGCAGTTCTACAAGCTTGTAGGTCTGCTATTTTCGAAAAATCGTAAAAATGTGGCACAAATCTTTGAATATATATTCTTTCAGAAGACTTATTATTACTACATTTTTACGTCAGGCCTAAATGGGTTAAAAAGCCCTAAATCATGTAATCTCTAGGCAGAGGTTTGAAACAAAGGCGATATTGATCTGCAGTCCCATCAGTCAGCCCTGCTAATCTGCTCTGTTGTTGTTGTTCTGCAGGTCAGTAGGGGGCAGCAGCACGCCGCATGCACTGGGATCACTGTTGCCATGTCTGCTTATTATAAGCCACTTTGGGCTTGTTTGTGAGCTTGTATGTATAGATGATGCATTCTATAGGTTCAGGACGGGAACCCTTTTGGGTGTTTTTTTAACCCTTCAGGACTGGACCCCCTTTAGGCAACATGTATAGCAGCATAATCATTTTTGTAATTTTTGAATAAATATTTGCATTTTTTTCAGAAAACGTATAAACAGTAGGTCATGATTTAGAAGGTGTTTTTAGAATCAGCCTCAGTCCTATGGGTTAGTCATCATGTGGCTTATTTTGGGCTTGTTTTCAATTCAATTCAATTCAAAGGGCTTTATTGGCATGAGAAAACATACGTTTACATTGCCAAAGCAGAAAGAACAATACAACAATACAGCAATACAATCAAAACAAAAATTATGTACATTTGAAGGTCAGAATCTTCAATAGATCAACTTCTATGTACCAAGGTCACTCGATGCAGGTATAGTGCAGGAATATACACAATGATTAGTCTTTAGGGTGGTTGTGTTCCATTTGATATCCTTCTCCTATCACAGCAACTCACAAATCTTGCTGCTGTGTTTGCACATTGTTGTACTTCGTCCCAGCAGATATGGGAGTTTTTTGTCATTGGTCATGTTTTCAAAATCTCCGTGTGTGGTTGTAATCTGTGGGAAGTATGTGTTTTCAAGGACCTGGTTGCTTTGCTTTTTGTCTCTCGCAGAATCTGGCAACACTGGCAATCTGGCCTATACTGTATGTAGTGTTAATTGTCCTCCTGACAGGCTGGTCCCCTCCCCCCTCCTCCTCCCCCTCCTCCTCTTCCTCCCCCTCCTAACACAACAATGACAAACTAATGTGAGGACAAACAGAACCAACAGATGACCACAATAGGAGCAGAGCAGAGGGCTTTGATCACACTACTGTACATCAGTGGTTTTCAAACCCTTTTCATCTCAAAAGCTCCATTATTGCATGGAGAGAGAGTATGTTTTGCACTCCGTCCGTGTGTGTGTGTGTGTGTGTGTGTGTGTGTGTGTGTGTGTGTGTGTGTGTGTGCGTGTGCGTGCACGTGCGTGTGTGTGTGTGCGTGTGCGCGTGTGAGTCCATGTGTCCGTGTGTCCGTCCGTCTGTGTACAGCTAATCTCCGGCACCGTCTAAATATATATTTTTCCTACATTCTCTAATTGTGTAGTACTTCTTGTAAATTAACTTAAGTAATGCAGATGTTTAACAGTAAGGTATAACTCTTGAGAGTGTAAAATGATTATTTAGATTTATTGTTGACTCTCTCAATCCTTGATGTTTCTTTAACCCATTCTGACCAGGCACCCATTTTGGTGTTGGCATCATGTTATGCTTTAGCTATTGAAAAATAGCAGATCTACAAGCTCATATCGCGCCACCGAGTGGCGCGATACGAGCTTGTAGGTCTGCTATTTTTAAAAAATTCGAAGAACGACTGACATTTTTAGAATCTGATCTCAGGTCAGAATGGGTTAATCAGACCAGTGTGTGTCCCAGTGGAAACCTCGTATGAATCTGATCTCAGGTCAGAATGGGTTAAATCCAAGTTGGCACATTTACAACTGAGGTACATTATAATGGAGAATGCCTTACCTATTATTATGTGCATATTTATGCAACACGGTGCTGAGTCAGCAGCAGCAGCAAGGCTGCAGCGATGGGGGCTCTGGGGGGTTTCCCCCGAGGGAGACGAGGCGATGCACCTCACCGGCCCCGGGAACAACCAGGAGCTGCCTCCCCCTGGCCAGCCGGGGCGCCTGATGGAGGGGAAAGGAACTGGTCACTAAACTGCCTCCCCTGACACTGCCCTGACACTCAGGCATGAAGGAAGCATGAGTTCAAGTCCGTTGCTCTCCCCATATATGGGGACTAGGTTGGTCTCCCCTTGTCCCCCATATATGGGGACTAGGTTGGTCTCCCCTTGTCCCCCATATATGGGGACTAGGTTGGTCTCCCCTTGTCCCCCATATATGGAGACTAGGTTGCTCTCCCCTTGTCCCCCATATATGGGGACTAGGTTGCTCTCCCCTTGTCCCCCATATATGGGGACTAGGTTGGTCTCCCCTTGTCCCCCATATATGGGGACTAGGTTGGTCTCCCCTTGTCCCCCATATATGGGGACTAGGTTGCTCTCCCCTTGTCCCCCATATATGGGGACTAGGTTGGTCTCCCCTTGTCCCCCATATATGGGGACTAGGTTGGTCTCCCCTTGTCCCCCATATATGGGGACTAGGTAGTAGGTTGGTCTCCCCTTGTCCCCCATATATGGGGACTAGGTTGGTCTCCCCTTGTCCCCCATATATGGAGACTATAGGTTGGTCTCCCCTTGTCCCCCATTTATGGGGACTAGGTTGGTCTCCCCTTGTCCCCCATATATGGGGACTAGGTTGCTCTCCCTTTGTCCCCCATATATGGGGACTAGGTTGGTCTCCCCTTGTCCCCCATATATGGGGACTAGGTTGGTCTCCCCTTGTCCCCCATATATGGGGACTAGGTTGGTCTCCCCTTGTCCCCCATATATGGGGACTAGGTTGCTCTCCCCTTGTCCCCCATATATGGGGACTAGGTTGGTCTCCCCTTGTCCCCCATATATGGGGACTAGGTTGGTGGAGGGTGTGTAGAGCCCAGGATCACATTAGATGATTGACACAGGGGTGAAAAATGGGTTACAGAATCATGGGATAAAAAATATATAAAAAAAGAAACAAAAAAAAGAAACAACCGGTAGCGAGACGAGGCGATGACAGCCACGGAGGCACCTCACCGGCCCCGGCAACAACCAGGCCCAGAATCTAATCATTCCAGGGGCATGGAGGCCACTTGACTTTTGCTGTTGTCAATTTTCTGAAGGCAACAAAGGCCAGCACATGCCAGGCCAGTGAGGCTAATAAATACAAATAAGAAAAAGTCAATTGTCCGTCCGCTGCGGACAGCTGGCGTATATAGCGGTCCTATATATAGGCTGCTGATGCAGGCCTGACAGCGTGTTGCGGGTTCGAGTCCAGTGACTGTGGCTCAGGAGGTATAGAGCAGGTCGTCCAATGATCCGTGGGTCGGCGGTTCGAATCCCGGCTCCTCCTTCTCCTGTCTACATGTCGAAGTGTCCTTGGGCAAAGACACTGAACCCCAAATTGCTCCCGATGTGCTGGTTGGTATACCTGGCATGCAGGACTTCCGCTGCAATCGGTGTGTGAATGTTTGTGTGAATGGGTATAATCTATGTAAAGCGCCTTGGATAAAGGCGCTATATAAATTTACCATTTAGTCCCGATCCCCGAAAACCCTTTGCTGCTGTGTCACGATCCCCGTCTCTCTCTCTCCCCGTTTCCTGTTTACTATCAAATGAAGGCAGAAAAAAAAGGCCCATTAAAAATGTCCATGGAAATAGTGAATTGAACCAGGTGGTGACTTTATAATATATTGAAAATTAATATAAACAAAAAAAAAACTGTTTATTTCAAGCCCTTGATGCTTTAAAATAGATTTTCCTGAGCTATAGCTGGTCCCTGTGCAGCTTATTTCGCTCTCCCTTATCTCCCTGTTCTGATATCAGGCACCGGAGATGATGATGTGTCAGGGACAAAAAATGTGTTTGTATCTTAGAACCAGTAGAATCCATTGAAGAATGTTATGGGATTCACAACAGCGTGCGTTTGTGCGTGCGTGCGTGCGTGCGTGCGTGCGTGCGTGCGTGCGTGCGGGGTCTCCTCCAGTCTCGTGGACCGTGAGGCTCAGAGTATGAGATGTTCCAAACGACAGCATCCCTAGAGTGTAGAGTCCCTAGAGGGCAGAACGAGCCTCCCCTGTGGATTCTCCACAGCCGCGTCCTCGCATCTGTCACAACGCGTTGAAGGACACACTGAGCTGTCTGTCTGTCTGTCTGTCTGTCTGTCTGTCTGTCTGTCTGTCTGTCTGTCTGTCTGTCTGTCTGTCTGTGCAAGGCACATAATGTATAATGGCACAATTATATCCATCCACTGCATACTTAGTTGCGCAACACGACAAGTATAACTCATTAACCCATTCTGACCTGAGATCAGATTCATACGAGGTTTCCACTGGACACACACTGGTCTGATGAACCCATTCTGACCTGAGATCAGATTCTAAAAATGTCAGTCGTTCTTCGAATTTTTCAAAAATAGCAGACCTACAAGCTCGTATCGCGCCACTCGGTGGCGCGCTATGAGCTTGTAGATCTGCTATTTTTCAATAGGTAAAGCATAACATGATGCTAACACCAAAATGGGTGCCCGGTCAGAATGGGTTAGTGAGTCGTGTGTGTGTGTGTGTGCGCGTGCGTGCGTGTGTGTGTGTGTGTGTGTGTGTGTGTGTGGGGGCGTTCTCTTCAGGGGGTTCTCAGCCATGAGCTGTCATTATGTGCTATAGGCTGGGGGCCAAGGGGGCCCTGATGGGGCCAGGATGTGTGGGTGGCTGCTGGGTGCTGAAGAGAGACAGTCACATGCACTCATGGGGCCTCACATCTGTGCGTATGTGCGTGCGTGCGTGTGCATAACTCTGTGCATTCGGAAGTGCGTTTGGCTGTGTGTGTGTGTGTAGGCGTGTGTGTCTAGTTGCATACGTACTGAGTCTATTCCTGTGCACTTTGCTGGCGTTTGACACCCGTGTGTTGCTGTTCGTGCGGCTCAGATTTACACCTGGTGTTTTCAGCGGGAGCGTCGTGTTGTTTTCAGCGGGAGCTGTCTTCACACTGTGTGAAGACCATCTTCACACAGTGTGAAGAGACGGTCTTCACACTGTGTGAAGATGGTCTTCACACTGTGTGAAGACCGTCTCTTCACACTGTGTGAAGATGGTCTTCACACTGTGTGAAGACGGTCTTCACACTGTGTGAAGACCGTCTTCACACTGTGTGAAGACCGTCTTCACACTGTGTGAAGATGGTCTTCACACAGTATGAAACCATCTGCTCAGAGAGAGACTTCAGGGAAAGGGAATCCTTCATCTGTTCTCTCTGTTATTATAGCACGCTTGAATATAATCTTCACATTTAAACATTTAAACAAACAAACAAAGCCTTTTCTTATAATCGCAGCAACGCAATTTGAGGCCAGGATAAATCATGTTGTGTCACAGATAATTATATACAATATACCGGTTGCCTTTAGTGGTTTTTTTTCAGTATGTAAATATGATTATTGTGTAACTATAATAGAATCAAACTCAAGAGCCAGGTTGGCTGCATGGTTGCCAGGTTGGCTGCATGGTTGCCAGGTTGGCTGCATGGTTGCCAGGTTGGCTGCATGGTTGCCAGGTTGGCTGAATGGTTGCCAGGTTGGCTGAATGGTTGCCAGGTTGGCTGAATGGTTGCCAGGTTGGCTGCATGGTTGCCAGGTTGGCTGCATGGTTGCCAGGTTGGCTGCATGGTTGCCAGGTTGGCTGAATGGTTGCCAGGTTGGCTGCCGTGGGAGGCTGCTCAGTATAATTTGAGTGTTCCTGGCGCCCGTCGTTGGGAGACGTTGAAACAACCACCTGTTATAAAGCAACGCAGGGGAACTGAAGGCCAGCAGACAGACATGAACGTTTCACACTTATAGACTGCGGCCCGCCGTGTGGCCACAAGTGGTATGAATAATTTGCGCGGCGGGGGCAGAAATCGACTCGCAGACCCCCATTGGCTCACCCTATATACATAGCTTATATCTTTCCCGAGAAACGTTTATATTTTAATCGTGATTGCGATGAAAAATCTGAAGTCAGGTCAGAACCTCGGAAAACTGCACTGTACGAATTGGCCTTTAGCAAGGCCGTTTAGCAAGAAAGTAATAAACCAATCAATGAATCATTGTCTGTATAATACACACTTGTTTACCTATGCATGCTATTTAACCTTTATTTAGACCTGGAAAAAAAACATTCACTTTGAAAGAATGTATATATATTCAAAGACTTGCGCCGCATTTTCACGATTTTTCAAAAAATAGCAGATCTACAAGCTCGTTGTAGATCTGATATTTTTAAATAGCTAAATTATAACAATGTTTAAAACAAAACCCCGCCCCCAAAATGGGTTAATATAATGTATGTACAGTAAGCGCACACACACACACACACACACACACACACACACACACACACACACACACACACACACACACACACACACACACACACACACACACACACACTATATACAGCAGTAAAGAGATATAAGAGGCAGTGAGCCGTGCATGCATATTCATAACCACCATGGGCTGTTTGTTTCTCCTTGGTGTCTGCGGGGACGTGAATAATCATATTTCCATCTGGACGTACAGTAACAGAGAGCAGCGTACATTATGATGACAAGCAACAGCCAGGAGCACATGTACTCAAACACACACTGTCTCCTCTTATCTCCGTAATACCTCTACTTCATTGTATAAGAGTGTCGACTACAATAACCTCTTTGTTTTTAAAAACGCGCTGAACGTGGCTATAGGATGGTGTCGTGTCAGTGTGGGTTTCTATGGAAATTATGAAATATTGAACTGTTGGCGAGCGGCTGCTTTCCTCCCTATATTTGTCAGGCACCAGAAAAAAACATGCAGTAATCCTGGTCACTAAACTGCCTCCCCCTGGCCAGCCGGGGCGCCTGATGGAGGGGAAAGGAACTGGTTACGTCCAACCAGGGAAACTCCCCCCTGTCAGGTGTAAAGGAGCAACTTGGACACTCAGGCATGAAGGAAGCATGAGTTCAAGTCCGTTGCTCTCCCCATGTCCCCCATATATGGGGGACTAGGTTGCTCTCCCCTTGTCCGCATATATGGGGACTAGGTTGGTCTCCCCTTGTCCCCCATATATGGGGACTAGGTTGCTCTCCCCTTGTCCCCCATATATGGGGACTAGGTTGCTCTCCCCTTGTCCCCCATATATGGGGACTAGGTTGGTGGAGGGTGTGTAGAGCCCAGGATCACAGTAGATGATTGACACAGGGGTGAAAAATGGGTTACAAAATCGTGGGATAAAAAATATATTAGTTTAAAAGAAAAGTCAAAAAGTCAGGGGGAAAGGCAGAGGCGTAGTAGGTAGTGATATCGTGGGTTTCCGATAGGGATTAGGCAAGTCGTATAAATCAGAGTTCGGTCCGGGTCCATACACAGTGGTTCTGGGAACGGGCAAAAGGCAAGGGATAACCACAGGGACAGGCTATAAGGTCAGGTACAACAACAGGTTCAAGAATAACAGGTTCAAGAATAACGGCTTGCTAACCTTTGACCTGCAGGCAGAGAACAATGAGTAGCGGCAGACAATACGTAACCTTGGCTACTCAGCGTAGAACCTGCACGCTCACACTGGTGTGGGCGTGACATTATTGATAGTGAGTACACAGTAGAGAGAGAGAGAGAGAGAGAGAGAGAGAGAGAGAGAGGACACAGGGAGTGAGACGGGGAGTGGCGTGCATCGTCCCTGATAAGCAGCACTGTTGGACATACATGGTTTTCTGTCGGACAGCGACAAATTACATAGGAGGAGGAAGTACTGTATATATTGAGGGGACAGAAGTGACATGAAGTATGATGATGATAGAAAATGATGAAAGGATGTGTTTCTGCTACACTTTGGTTGGCCAGACTGTTCTCCTATAAATAATAACATGCCCAGATTAGGGACGATATAGGGTTCATTTAGGTATATAGCCAATGGGTGGGAACCTATTTATATCTCCTGTTACTGTATAGTGTGGAGCCTGAGGCAGCTTGATGTACGACTCCAATACCCCACAGCCTAATGTACAAGTAAACCCCGCTGACATGACGCTATATAGTACTGTCTGTCACAGGAGCTTACCCTCCAACCCAACGTGGACATGATGCTATAGTATGTCACAGGGACTTACCCTCCAACCCAACGTGGACATGATGCTATAGTATGTCACAGGGACTTACCCCCCCAACCCAACGTGGACATGATGCTATAGTATGTCACAGGGACTTACCCCCCCAACCCAAGGTGGACATGATGCTATAGTATGTCACAGGGACTTACCCCCCCAACCCAAGGTGGACATGATGCTATAGTATGTCACAGGGACTTACCCCCCCAACCCAAGGTGGACATGATGCTATAGTATGTCACAGGGACTTACCCCCCCAACCCAAGGTGGACATGATGCTATAGTATGTCACAGGGACTTACCCCCCCAACCCAACGTGGACATGATGCTATAGTATGTCACAGGGACTTACCCCCCCAACCCAACGTGGACATGATGCTATAGTATGTCACAGGGACTTACCCCCCCAACCCAACGTGGACATGATGCTATAGTCTGTCACAGGGACTTACCCCCCCAACCCAACGTGGACATGATGCTATAGTATGTCACAGGGACTTACCCCCCCAACCCAACGTGGACATGATTCTAGTACTGTATATCACAGAGACTGTATGTCACAGTCACAGAGACCCCCCCCAACCCAACGTGGATATGAATAATATAGTCATCTCTGGTGGTACAGTATATTATGACTCTGCCGTGAAGGGGGACTGAACCCCGACCTGACAATCTCAGGGTTGACAGACACTGAGCTCAGTGTCCTCAAAGTTTCTTGCAAACAAAGAAAAAGCTTTAAAAGAAAAAAAGCTATATGTCATTGAATTGATCGATGCTCATTGTGAACATTAATTAATCACACTCTGTGCCTATTTTATATGCTTAGTGGAAAAACAAAGCCCTTGTACTCTCGGGCCATGGGATAAAGTGCTATATGGGTGCACTCCACTCCTCGGCATGTTTTCTATGTTGTCAAAGTGTGTCATCATGCCCATGATATTATCCCATCTTGGGCGGGAACGCCTTTTGGTGTTTTAAACATTATTATATTATAATTTAGCAATTGAAAAATAGCAGATCTACAAGCTCGTAGTGCGCGGCACCGAGTGGCGCGCTGCGAGCTTGTAATTCTGCTATTTTTGAAAAATCGTGAAAATGTGGCGCAAACCTTTGAATATATATTCTTTCAGAGTGAACGTTTTTAACTAAAATCTTTGCTTCTGGGGGAGGGGGGGGGGGGGGGGTCCCTGGAACAACATATTTTCAGATGGGGGTTGGCGGCCAATTTACATATAATTTTTGGGGGTCCTTGACATGAAATATTGAGAACCACTGATACAGAAACATGAGGTTTATCAGAAAACTGTCAGGATTTAGAAGACATTTTGTAGAATCGAACTTATCGGTCTAAATGGGTTATTAGAGGCCCCTGGGAGCCCTGCAAGTGTCAGGGAACATGTCACACACACACACACACACACACACACACACACACACACACACACACACACACACACACACACCCTGTCACTTCAGATTAAGGATGGATGTGTTTTTGGAGAGAAGAGTATGCTGACAAAACGAGACCGTCCACTTTCCCCCCCGCAGCTCCTCAACGCTACACTGAGGGCCGCATTACTCACCCGCAGTGGTGGGAAGTTACTGAGTACTGAGTACTGAGTACTGAGTACTGTCAGAAACACTGCCGTAGCTGCTCAAATCAAATATAAATGCCAATATTTGTGTACTTTTATTGTGTACTTTTAAGTAAAATTGTGGATACAGGCCATTTACTTAACAGAGTATTTTCTTCATTGTGCTTTTCTACAAAATCACACTTGTGTGAAGTATTATCGTCATACATGACATGCCATGCTCAGCCAATCAAATCATCACACAAAAGTCATTCCAGCCAATCACTTGTGGTCGTCTTCACTTTTCTGACCTCACTTTTTATCTTCAATATGTGTACTGTACTTTCCTCATATAGCCAATCAAATCATCGCTATGGGGTTGATCAGCCAATCACAAGCCAATGTTTGTGTTTTCACTCAAACACACTAAAAGCCAAGCATAGGAAGGGGCTAGCTAGCGCCCATCAACAAAGCAAAACAAAAAACTCCAGAGTACATGATAGTTGATAGAGTTTTTATTAAAGTGTCCTACATCATAAGATGCCCAGCCCGCACGGGCTTCTACAAGACACTCACAAAATTGTACATATATAATAATACATAATACACAAATAGACAGTTACTCATGGATACGTTCTCCAACTAACTGCCATGCTTTCTCTATAAATTTTCCAAAAACCAAAACTTTATTACTGAACAACCAATTTAAAATAAAACTAAAACACTCAGACATCCAAAACAGATCTGGGTTCTTATCCTGAATTTTTTCAAATAAAACGTTTCTTAACCCATTCTGACCGGGCACCCATTTTGGTGTTGGCATCATGTTATGCTTTAGCTATTGAAAAATAGCAGATCTACAAGCTCATATCGCGCCACCGAGTGGCGCGATACGAGCTTGTAGGTCTGCTATTTTTGAAAAAATCGAAGAACGACTGACATTTTTAGAATCTGATCTCAGGTCAGAATGGGTTCATCAGACCAGTGTGTGTCCCGTGGAAACCTCGTATGAATCTGATCTCAGGTCAGAATGGGTTAAATCATGGTATAATAGTGGACAATAGAAAACAAAATGAAACTCATCCTCTATACATGCTCCAGCAATGCGTTGTGAGTGTGAGACCCTCGGGGGGCTGCTTGACTCATCCTCCCAGCCCGGCCCGGGAGGCAGAGAGCATGTCTGGGTTGTTCTGTTGAGCCGGAACGCCCACAGGGTGCCTGGAACGCCGGAACGCTGCACGATGAGCCAGAGGACACCTTATCCGCCACATTGGCAGCAGGCCTATATACATTATACAGCGTACCGCCGCCTGGTTTCTAGGCTTCTCTAAAGCACCGTTTGAACTGAACTCTACTATAGCTTGCCCGACGTATCGCATTATGGCACGTTATTTTTGGTCCAATTTGATTAGGCTTGCTTTTTTCTTACTTGTATACCGGTATATATTTTTATCCCACGATTTTGTAACCCATTTTTCACCCCTGTGTCAATCATCTAATGTGATCCTGGGCTCTACACACCCTCCACCAACCTAGTCCCCATATATGGGGACTAGGTTGAGGGACTAGGGGAGAGCAACAGACTTGAACTCATGCTTCCTTCATGCCTGAGTGTCCAAGTTGCTCCTTTACACCTGACAGGGGGGAGTTTCCCTGGTTGGACGTATAGCGCGTGGAAGGAACACGTTATTCCAACCAGTTCCTTTCCCCTCCATCAGGAGGGGAAAGGAACTGGTTGGAATAACGTGTTTGCTCTTTTCTTGTGATAACGTTTTATTTTTTATTTCGTAACAGACAAAGCGAGGCTTTGCATTAATTTGCTTATTTATACCAATGCATTTTTATAGCTGTTAAATTCCACTCGCATGAGCGTGACAAACACATTACATAATACCATATAATGCACAAGTTTAAATACACCTATAAATACAGAAACTGTAAATACATGCACATATAGTTACTGTACATTTAACCCATTTTGGTGTTAGCATCATGTTATGCTTTAGCTTTTGAAAAATAGCAGACCTACAAGCTCATAGCGCGCCACCGAGTGGCGCGCTACGAGCTTGTAGGTCTGCTATTTTTTGAAAAATCGAAGAGCAACTGAAATAGAATATTTAAAAAAAAAAATCTGATCTCAGGTCAGAATGAAAACTGTCGGGATGTAGAATATTTTTTTTAAATCTGATCTCAGGTCAGAATGGGTTAAAGCAGTTACTTGTGACTAGAAACGCATACAGTACCTACTTGCCCATGCTCACCTACTGTATATAGATTCCTGAACAACCTACACATGCAGCAACTATATCATTCACGCTCTATATCGCTCTATATCATTCATAATTTCACAGAAAAAAAAAATACTCATCTGGTCTATCTCCCTTCCTAGTACAGTATGTCCCAGCTGAGTGGCAAAACCCCAAAACCCCCGAGCTCTTTCCTTGGCCTATTAAATGCAGGCTTATACTCTCCAATTTATTCACCCTAAATTTGCCATTCATGCATCGTTTGATATTTTAGTGGAATTAGTGCAACGTGATGTGTGAAAAGCACCAGCGTGTGAAAGACACCAGTGTGTGTGTGTGTGTGTGTGTGTGTGTGTGTGTGTGTGTGTGTGTGTGTGTGTGTGTGTGTGTGTGTGTGTGTGTGTGTGTGTGTGTGTGTGTGTGTGTGTGTGTGTGTGTGTGTGTGTGTGTGTGTGTGTGTGTGTGTGTGTGTGTGTGTGTGTGTGTGTGTGTGTGTGTGTGTGTGCGTGTGTGGCTCCGATAAAAAGCTGATTCATGATGTCTTCACAAAACGTCACCGTTTCTCGGTGGTGTGTCGAAGGGGAGATTATTACAAAACCACTTCAGACCTACATATAAAGTATATAATACTGTATATAATACTGTACATATAAAGTATATAATACTGTTGTGGCAATTTGAAAACAAGCTCAGGACGCGTCGACATGCTGTGTGAAGCGTGTATAAATCTGCTGTCTTCAAAGGATTTTCATTCATACATTATTAACCCATTTTGGGCTGGGGGAACCCGTTTTGGTGTTTTGGCATTATGCTATGCTTTAGCTGTTGAAAAATAGCAGATCTACAAGCTCGTAGCGCGCCACTCGGTGGCGCGCTACGAGCTTGTAGATCTGCTATTTTTCTTGTAGGTCTGCTATTTTTGAAAAATCAAAGAACGACTGACATTTTTAGAATCTGATCTCGGGTCAGAATGGGTTCATCAGACCAGTGTGTGTGTCCAGTGGAAACCTCGCATGAATCTGATCTCAGGTCAGAATGGGTTATAATCAGACCAGTGTGTGTCCAGTGGAAACCTCGTATGAATCTGATCTCGGGTCAGAATGGGTTATAAGACTTGACGCCGGTAGTTTTACTACTTGGACTCAAGTGCATCTTGAATACCAAACTTATAACAGACAGTGTGTATTGATACTTTCCCATGAGTAATGTATGAGTATATATACTTCTTCATCAGTGGAGTTTCTCTAACACGTTGTGAATTTGTTTCCTCCTCCTGAGAGTCGTATTTGCAGGCAGGAGGAAGTGTGTGGTGCGGTGAAGTCACTGAGCAGCACACACACACACACACACACACACACACACACACACACACACACACACACACACACACACACACACACACACTTTGTCTTGGAAATTTAATTAGGAATGGCAGAGAGGGGCTGTCACACTTTATAGGCCACGACGACGGCTGGTGCGTCAAGCTGGGGACCTGCATCGTGTCTGTGTGTGTGTGTGTGCGTGTGTGTGTGTGTGCGTGTGTGTGTGTGTGTGTGTGTACGTGTGCATGTGCCTGTGTGCCTGTGCGTGCGCGTGCGTGTATTACTATTCTTGCGAGAGCCAAATGTCTCCAATAAAATAACAATGCGATAAATACATAATGTCAGGATGTGTGTGTGTGTGTGTGTGTGTGTGCATGTGTGTGTGTGCATGTGTGTGTGTGCGTGTGCATGTGCCTGTGTGCCTGTGCGAGTGTGTGCCTGTCACTGCAGCTACACCATAGCCTAAAGAAATCGTAGGTAGCAGACGTCTCCGCTCTACTCTGCGTAAAGTGGGCGGTCCCGAGAGGGAACGCACCCGGAAGCCTATTCAATGGCATGTAGTCTTCTATTTCTTGGTTGGCGAAGTGGGCGTGAGAGTGACAAGTGAGTGAGTGACAAGATGTTGACACAAAGGCGCATTCTAGTGTAGGCTATATGCTGCTGCGTTGCAACATGGCTGTCAAGTTATCACTCTCTAGTCGAGTGGTTAATGTATGTGCCTTTGGAATTGGCAACCCCGGTTCGCCTCCCTGCCGAGGCTACAACAGTTTTGTTTTCCGACGACTTGCGCGACGGCCAGTTTACATCTGATGCTCTCCTCCACGTCAGATGTAAGCTGCCGACAAGCATAAAAATGAAGTGTGTCACCCGGCGGTGAGAAGGAGAAGGATATTTTTGATTTATTGATTTAAATATTTATTAACAGTTTGCAGAATTACAATACATTTCAAGCACAAACTCAATACAAATACTGTTAACTGTGAGTGAACGACCCAATTAAGCATTACACTTGTTTACAACAGGGTCCACATGGTTCAATTCATCAAAACATTTAGAGACGTATAAATAGACACTTCTATATAGTTAAAGAACAGAACAGGAATTCATCATAAAACAGTGTTCCCTGACCGGGGATCGAACCCGGGCCGCCGCGGTGAGAGCGCAGAATCCTAACCACTACACCACGGAGAATGAGGTTATTGATGATGAGAAGGGCTGTGGAGGGTGAAGTGAACGCGCTATTTTATAAATATAAAGTTATTTTCAATGTCATCATGGATCAGGGTTACAGTAAATGACAATGTAATTCAGCCAGGGGTGCCATGGATGAAAAGATTACAGGGGTGATCTGAAGCAAACATGAGAACCACTGCTTTACATTTCTTCAGACGATTTTTCAATGTTTTGTTAACAATTTGGAGTGGACAGAATGTTACTTCGAGGTGCCCACTGCCCAGGGGGCGTTTGACTCCGTGAAAGAAGAAAACTACAAGTGAATACCCGCCCAGTGGATGGGCTGCGGCTGCATCTGTTCCATTGGCTAGTGCCTATCTCACTCCGGGTGACACGCGCTTGTCGGCAGCTGTCTCTGCCGCAGAGGAGAGCGTCAGCTGTCGGCTGGCCGTTGAGCGGACGTCGTCGGCGGACGTGGAGCTTTTTCTCCATCCACCAGCTGTCTAAAAACCGCCGAGACGTCTGCGCCTACGATTTCTTTAGGCTCATGTCTGGCTGCAGCCTGTGCGAGTGTGTGCCTGTGCACGTGTGTGTGTGGATCACAGATTAGACATTTGCCTGTGTGTCTTCAGAGCTTTGTGAAAGAACAACTCATGAATTCTAGCAGGTCATAAATCTGTGTGTGCGTCATGTGACATGTCTATAGTGGTTCTCAACCTTTGTAAATGTACAGTAGGAGTTGAGGCCTTGCATTTACTTTGATACTGCCATAATACTCCCCATAATACTGACATAATACTCTATACTATACTATAGTATACAATACTTCTCCTATTCTTCCCACTGACGTGTAGATGAATGACTGTCTTAGGCTACTTACGTTCAAAATGGGCTTAGCAGACAAAACGTTTCGTGTCTTGAATAATTCATGAATCTAAGTTGGGGGGGGGGGGGGGGGGATGAATGAATTAATCTCTTTATTAACCGTGACTCATCGTGTAATCGGCTGTTTGATGCTCTTCACGAGGAGTTGCAGCACGCTGGTGTTGGCAGCAACGATGAAAGGTTTAGAAATATAAACGCCAGACAAAGTTCTGCAGCGCGGCACACACACACACACACGCACGCACACGCACGCACGCACGCACACACACACACACACACACACACACACACACACACACACACACACACACACACACACACACACACACCCACCCACACCTTTTCCTATTTGGATCTGTAGCCACTAGCACTGCCTGGTTTGTCCATCTGTACCTGCATCATAGATTGATTGCTCATGCCTGCCTGAGGCCTGTCACCATGTGCTTGTTTCTAGAATGTGGCAGATTTGTTTGTTTTCAGAAACCAGAAACTTTGTTTATGATTAAATATAAACGAGAAGCCTCTCTGAGAGTATCCTAAATGTTAGCCTCACAATGCCAAACGTCTTTTGCAAAGTTTTTGTAAAGAAATGAAGTCAGCAGTGCCTAGAGGAGCTAGCCTACTGTAGGCCTACAACAGTCCCTAGAGGAGCTAGCCTACTGTAGGCCTACAGCAGTTGTATCCTGAGGACTTCAGCTTTACTGGGCAACTCCACAACAGCTTGATTATGTGTTTGAAGACATCAAAGGTGAGAATTGAATTGTAATTTTTGCTGAATGGATTTTCATTGATTGTGCCCATGTTGTCTGCTGCTGTGCTATGGGGTGCTAACCATGCGGTCTGCTGGAATGCTATGGGGTGCTGTCTGGCTAATTTGTCACTTGGAAGTGAGTTGAAAGAAACTAGCTGTTTGTTACACTCTGCAGTCTTCAATACTCAACACTAATACTTCAATACTATAGTAGGCTAGGAGGCTAGGCTGTCTGGGAGAGAGTGCTTGTTGTTGTTTATATGGTTGTTGAGGAGTGCTTCTATGGCCAGCTTTGAGGGTTTGTGTCAACACAAACATTGTGCAAACACAAACATTGTGTCAAATTGTGCAAACACAAACATTGTGTAAACACAAACATTGTGTAAACACAAACATTGTGCAAACACAAACATTGTGTAAACACAAACATTGTGTAAACACAAACATTGTGCTAACACAAACATTGTGTAAACACAAACATTGTGCTAACGCAAACATTGTGCAAACACAAACATTGAATGCCATTGACAATGGATGTCCAGCTTTGAATGTTTGTGTAAACACAAACATTGAAGATGAAGGTGTGATTGTTAGTCTATACATTTGGGAATGTGATGGGATGAAGTGTCTTGTAGCAGCCTGACATTACACCTGTCAATCTCTAAGACACCTGACTTAATATTTTTTTAGGAAATTGAAGGCAAACATGAGTATTAATTAATTAAAAATTAGTATTAATTAATTAAATACCAGCTCTAGACCCAGTGCCTCCCTGCCTGACACTCAGCATCAAGGGTTGGATTGGGGGTATAAGTCCCTGCGACATACTAGCGTCATGTCCAAGGGGGTGTACTTGTACATCAAGCTGCCTCACGCTACAGAAACAGGAGATAGGCTCCTGCTCATCTTTTGGTTTGTGTGTGTGTGTGGGCTGAAGTGGTTAATGCATGTTGATAATTAAAATCTACTAAAGTAACTATAGGAACTAATGTTGTCAAATAAATATAGTGGAGTTAAAGTACAATATTTGACTCTGAAATGTAGTGGAGTAAAAGTATTGAGAATGTAACATACACACAAGTACAAAAACCTCAAATTGTACATTCCACCACCATAGCACTGCCACTACTGTTTTAATTAAAATGAGAACAGATCAAACAATTCCTTTGGACGTTGGAGTGACTGTTTTTATTCATGAAACCACATGCCTTTGTCTCTAGCCATGGCCCAATTGTAATAAGTCTGCATAATTCAGAAGGTTTTTTCAAAAAGCAGCAAGGAAACTAAATTAGTTTCAACCTTTTCGTTTTTTTAGTCCATGTAATTTATGTAGACCACATGCTTCTCAAAGTGTGTGTGTGCGTGTGCGTGTGTGTGTGTGTGTGTAGAGACACTCAACCCCCCTCTCGTTTCACAAATCGCAGACTGGGGGGATAGGCGTACGGCCTATCCTATAAAACATTTAATTTCAAAGCGATCTAAGAACAGATTCTTATTCACAGCTGCGGCCTTGAGAAAAGGAGATTAGGGGCTAAATTACATGAACACATCAAGGTGCGCTGAAATAGATCAACATAAGGTGCAGTTGATTTGTTCCCTGGGGTGAATATGTGCAGTTGATCTGTTCCCTGGGGTGAATATGTGTAGTTGATTTGTTCCCTGGGGTGAATACGTGTAGTTGATTTGTTCCCTGGGGTGAATACGTGCAGTTGATTTGTTCCCTGGGGTGAATACGTGTAGTTGATTTGTTCCCTGGGGTGAATACGTGTAGTTGATTTGTTCCCTGGGGTGAATACGTGTAGTTGATTTGTTCCCTGGGGTGAATACGTGTAGTTGATCTGTTCCCTGGGGTGAATACGTGCAGTTGATCTGTTCCCTGGGGTGAATACGTGTAGTTGATTTGTTCCCTGGGGTGAATACGTGTAGTTGATCTGTTCCCTGGGGTGAATACGTGTAGTTGATTTGTTCCCTGGGGTGAATACGTGTAGTTGATCTGTTCCCTGGGGTGAATACGTGTAGTTGATTTGTTCCCTGGGGTGAATACGTGTAGTTGATCTGTTCCCTGGGGTGAATACGTGTAGTTGATTTGTTCCCTGGGGTGAATACGTGTAGTTGATCTGTTCCCTGGGGTGAATACGTGTAGTTGATTTGTTCCCTGGGGTGAATACGTGTAGTTGATTTGTTCCCTGGGGTGAATACGTGCAGTGGTAGAAAAAAGTTTTACTAAAAACCCATTCTGGGCGGGAACCCCTTTTAAACATTCTGTTCTACTTTAGCTATTGAAAAACAGCAGATCTACAAGCTCATAGCGTGGCACAGAGTAGTGGCGCGCTACGAGCTTGTAGGTCTGCTATTTTTGAAAAGTGGTGAAAATGTGCCTGAAATCTTTGAATATATATATATTGTTACAGAGCAAGTTTTTAACTAAAATCTTTGCTACTAAAATATTTATTAACAGTTTGTAGAATTACAGTATACATTTTAAGCACAAACTCAATACAAAGACTGTTAACTGTGAGTGGACGACCCAATTAAGCATTACACTTGTTTACAAGAGGGTCCACCTTGTTCAATTCATCAAAACATTTAGAGACGTACAAATAGACACTTCTATAATATAGTCAAAAAACAGAACAGGACAAAATTAACCAGATGTGAGTCCATGCTCCTCGAGGAGAAAGCTAATATGTCAGTACGGGAGATTCCGACCTTTCTGCGTGCGTGCGTGTCAGTGTCTCAGGAGGAGGTATATATATATATATATATATATATATATATATATATATATATATATATAGCTTGTCTTGAATTGGACGGTTCCTGGATCAATGCCCGCGTCCTCCAAGACGTGTGAGTGAGTCAAAGAAGAAGAAGAAGACTTGTCCTTGAGCAAGACACTTAACCCCTATAGAACGGCGTAGCTCCCTGTGTGTGTGTGTGTGTGTGTGTGTGTGTGTGTGTGTGTGTGTGTGTGTGTGTGTGTGTGTGTGTGTGTGTGTGTGTGTGTGTGTGTGTGTGCTCTGCCGTGCACCACTTAACAAGAACAACAGTCCCTTCTGATAAATGTACACATCGTTGTTTCATTATTTCTCAGTAACGGGTTCTTGTTGAGAAACATTCTGTCTTCATCAGAAGTGTCATGTTGGGTTAACCTTAACCAGAGGGCGTATTGAACATCTAATGAACAACCAATATGTCCATCTGAAGCTATGATTCCCTGCTTTCATATGACATGAAAAGGCGAAAAAAAAACTAAATCAATGACTTTATAGCCTGGGTCACATATATAGGGTGACATTGTGTGTACTTGCATCCACTGCTTTTGTTTTATATCCTATAGGACAACAATGTATTTGTCTAATGATTTTGTTCATTAAACACATGTTTAGCATTACATGAAATACCGGTTATGTAACAACATCATGTAAGTTGTAACATAAGCGATCTAATAAGCAGCCTAATGTACATATTGTACAGCAGTGGTTTTTCATGTCAAGGACCCCCAGTTTAACATGCATTAGTCTACGGACTCCCATTTAATCACATTTCTATCTCTGGGACCCCCATTTATATTGTAAAATCAATGTTAATTTAACTCTGAGAGTGTACAAATGGAAACAAATGGACCCGGCTCCAAACTATCATTTAGCTGGGGACCCCCTGAAACTCCCTCAAGGACCCCTGGGGGTCCCCGGACCACACTTTGGGAACCACTGCTGTTGCAGGACATCAAGTAGCAAAAAGAGTATAGATCTACAAGCTGTCCAGTAACCGCACGTTGCACTGTGATGATATACGTTGTTCTGTGATGATATACGTTGTTCTCTTATAGATCTGTCATGTGAGTCTGTCTTGGCCATATAATTGCGAACGCAGTGAGCACTTACTATGAGACCTAGCAGATCATGTCTGTGTGTCTGTCTGTCTGTCTGTGTGTCTGTCTGTCCCGCTTTTGTGCCCATATATGGAGCTGAGTGATTTGTTTGTGATTGATGCAAGTGTCTGTCCCGCTGTTACGTCACCATGACTCAGCCATAACCATATAAGGAGTCCCCAAAGCAGCTATACGTCCAAAACCCAAATATGTACGAGCTGCGTTCGCTTCCCGCGTTTGCACGTCTTACTGGTAGTACAGTATGCTGGAGTAAGAGCCTCATTGTTGCACCATATGATTGCTATAGAGCGTCACAGTCCCGCCCCCCTATACCACCAGGGGCCCAGGAAATGATTCTCCGTTCATTTTCCCCTTAGACATTTCAAAAAGTATTTATTTAAAGACCCTTTTAAGCCTCGTACGAAGCCAACTCGAGTCGTGACAAAATCATGACAACAAACAAAAAATTTTGGGCCGAACAAAGGCCTTGTCCTGCGGCGTAACCGTCTTTAAATAAATACTTTTTGAAATGTCTATGGAGGAAAATGCATTGGTATATCATCTCCTGGGCCCTGGTGTCGTCATGACAGGGGGTCGGGACTGCCGCGACTCACTATATAGGCCTGGAAATTGTCTCAAATACTTTGGCGAAGTATGTGGAAAGGTTTTGAAAATAAATTGGTAAAAATAAATGTGTGGGGAAACCTGCCTACAGTACACTGTACTAGCAGTGGCATGCATATCCTATATGGAAAATATTATGCATGCCACTGCTGATGGAAATGAATTTAAATTAGGATTATAAACTGTAACTGTATTTATGACTGCGTTCATTTCAGTTATAGCTGCATGGATCCTCCTCTCTGTCTTGCTCCATTAACCCATTCTGACCTGAGATCAGATTCATACGAGGTTTCCACTGGACACACACACTGGTCTGATTAAACCCATTCTGACCTGAGATCAGATTCTAAAAAATGTCAGTCGCTCTTCGATTTAAAAAAAATAGCAGACCTACAAGCTCGTAGCGCGCCACTCGGTGGCGCGCTACGAGCTTGTAGATCTGCTATTTTTCAATAGCTAAAGCATAACATCATGACGCTAACACCAGAATGGGTTCCCGTTCAGAATGGGTTAATATTAATACGTCCATAAAGTGGAGACCGCTGCAGGGAGGGGACCGGGCCGGGCCTGGGAGGCACCGGAGGAGGACCGGTCCAATCTGTGTTTAGTATGTGTGATGATGGAGCATTATGAGAGGCGCGCTCCCGCTCCCCTCGGTACACCCACAGCGACAGTGTGCACTCTAGCGACTAGTGTATCGCATGCTGGCTGCCAAGCAGTCGCAAAGCAATGAGTAATGACACTGAGGAAGGAATTGCTGTGTTTTTGTCCGACGTCCCATTAATTAATCGAACAATAATGCTCTTAACCCATTTATATAGGACGTACTGAGACCAGATTCATTATACTTAACCCATTTAGGCCTTACGTCGAAACTTAAAAAAAAATGTCCTGACGGTTTTCTGAAGAATCTCATGTTTCTGTATCAGTGGTTCTCAATATTTCATGTCAAGGACCCCAAAAATTATATGTAATATGCCTCCGCCCCCCCCATCTGAACATATGTTGTTCCAGAGACCGCCCTGCAGAAGCAAAGATTTGAGTTAAAATGCTCACTGTAATAATATATATTCAAAGATTTGGGCCACATTTTCACGATTTTTCTAAAATAGCAGACCAACAAGCTCGTAGCACGTCACTCGGTGGCGCGCTATGAGCTTGTAGATCTGCTATTTTTCAATAGCTAAAGTATAACATTAAAACGTTCACTCTGAAAGAATCCTATATTCAAAGATTTGAGTTAAAACGTTCACTCTGAAGGAATCATATATTCAAAGATTTGCACGACAGTTTCACGATTTTTCAAAAAGAAATAGCAGATCTACAAGCTCATATCTATGAGCTTGTATTATTATATGACGCATTATGAAGCAATAAGCACCAGTTTGAATCAGAAACAATGTAGTTCCTTATGATGAAATATACTGCTGTCAGTTCCCTCCATCACCACTAGGTGTCTCTGTACTCCCAAGTCTGTGTTGTTCATGGTTTCATCACATGCACCTGTTCTTTCATAGTATTGCTCTAGGCTAGCCTTCCCTCAACATTTAATTCATTCAGTTGAGCCGTGGTTCCCAAACCTTTTCATGTGAAGGACCCCCTGGAACTCCCTCGATGACCCCTGGGGGTCCCCGGACCCCCTGGAACTCCCTGGAGGACCCCGGGTCCCCGTTCATTCAGTAGAGGTCTCTTTGTGGTACATGTGTTTATATGATGGATTCAGTTTTCCATGTTTTTGGCTCATTCAGAGGAAGAAAGCGACCCCTGCTCCTTAACAATAGATCCAATCATTCTATATTTAACACAGTCAGGCCCAAGAGAGCATATATTATATTTATATCACATGAGTTATAACTTATATAAGACATTTACATTTCTCTTAACCCCCGTCATCCTTGTGCCATCTGGGTCTAGTTTCTTTCTTTCTTTCTTTCTTTTCATTCATTAAACAATATATATATATATATATATATATATAATATTATTATTAGTACCTATTATTTTTTTTTATTTATTTATGCTGCGCGACGCGTTTTATGCTTGTAGATCGGCTTTTTTTTTGCTATATTCAAATTTAAATCTTGAATTACTTTTTCCTATTTTTTAATTGGAATCCTGAATTATTATTTTTTTTATGTCATTTCAAATGCCTTTATACAATTATACTTGTGTTGAAGCAATGAGCTACTAATTTAGTAAGTAATTAAAGGTAGAGTAAGTGATTTCACTTAATTCAAATATCACTTGTTTTTTTGTTTTGTTGTGATAATCCTCTCTACTATAGAGTGTGCTGACCATATAAGGAGTTCCTCCCTGTCCCCAGTTAACCCCTGGGGGTCAAAAAACCTTAGGTTTCGTTTTTGACTCTCTATCCTGATTGGACGAAGGCTTAGGTACCACAGCCAAAAACGAAACCTACGGTTTTTTGAGTGAAATCACTTACTCTACCTTTAAAGCTTGGTCATGTTTGCATGTTGTGGAATTGTAAACAGCTGCGAAACCAACATATCAGTATTCTGACATTAACCCAGGTGCAGGGCCACATGTGTGGCCCCAAGTTGCCCATGTATGTACTAGTATATATGGTAAATGGTGCATTTATATAGCGCCTTTATCCAAGGCGCTTTACATAGATTAGTGCATTACATTCACCCATTCACACACACATTCATACACCTTTACATAGATTAGTGCATTACATTCACCCATTCACACACGCATTCATACACCTTTACATAGATTAGTGCATTACATTCACCCATTCACACACGCATTCATACACCTTTACATAGATTAGTGCATTACATTCACACACACATTCATACACCTTTACATAGATTAGTGCATTACATTCACACACACATTCATACACCTTTACATAGATTAGTGCATTACATTCACACACACATTCATACACCTTTACATAGATTAGTGCATTACATTCACACATTCACACACGCATTCACACACCTTTACATAGATTAGTGCATTACATTCACCCATTCACACACGCATTCATACACCTTTACATAGATTAGTGCATTACATTCACACATTCACACACGCATTCACACACCTTTACATAGATTAGTGCATTACATTCACCCATTCACACACGCATTCACACACCTTTACATAGATTAGTGCATTACATTCACCCATTCACACACGCATTCACACACCTTTACATAGATTAGTGCATTACATTCACCCATTCACACACACATTCATACACCTTTACATAGATTAGTGCATTACATTCACACATTCACACACGCATTCACACACCTTTACATAGATTAGTGCATTACATTCACCCATTCACACACGCATTCATACACCTTTACATAGATTAGTGCATTACATTCACCCATTCACACACGCATTCATACACCTTTACATAGATTAGTGCATTACATTCACCCATTCACACACGCATTCATACACCTTTACATAGATTAGTGCATTACATTCACCCGTTCACACACGCATTCATACACCTTTACATAGATTAGTGCATTACATTCACACACACATTCACACACCGATTGCGGCGGAAGCCATGCAAGGTATACCAACCAGCACATCGGGAGCAATTTGGGGTTCAGTGCCTTGCCCAAGGACACTTCAACATGTAGACAGGAGGAGGAGCCGGGATTCGAACCACATATGGATACCTGCTCTACCTCCTGAGCCACAGTCGCCCTATATGTCCTGCATTAGGTGGCAGTTCATTGCACACACACAGCATAGTGATGGATGTCCTGGTGTCAGTGTGAGGGGACACCTGCTCACTCATCTGTCTGCTGTCTGCTCCGCTCACACACCTGAGGCTGCCATTCAAGGTGACTGCTGGTTAAACAGATACACATGCTGGTTAAACAGATAAACATGCAGGGCCTGATATCAAACCCACTTCATCCACGCATGCTTCATGATCAGAATATGAATGAATTTCAATTGATTCATGCACGCATCATTCATTAATTAATTAATTCATATATGCATTCACACTTATAGATCAATTACCATGGGGCAACTTGCGTTTATATTAAATAAAACTACTTTAACAATTATAGGAATTATAGGCTATACTGAGAATTAAAGGCTAATCTGTGTAAAAACAAAAGGAGGCTTCAGGAGAAATCGATTGAGTGAGTGATTGATTGATTGATTGGTTTCGGCTGTGCACACGTGCACTGATTGATCATAGACTATAGCCTACAGGCTAATTTACAACAGTCGGGCTCAATGGCTGAGGATAGCCTGATCAAAGTCATCTTTGATCATCATCATTGATCCATATAGCACAACCTTAAATAATTCGTATTGGAATCGTATACAGCCTACAAGTTAAAAACGGGCTGGTTTAATAAGATTAATAATGATTTGACGTTTATGGAATGATGAATGGTGATGACGTGTCGAGTGGGACCTTGAATATATAGCCTATAAATCTCGTCCATATGAATTGATCCATTGATCCGGTTGGTCGGTTCACCTGTCAGGAGAAAGCCCGACGAGGAGTTCTCTATAGTGCGGGGAGAGAGGGAGGGAGGGAGGGAGAGAGATAAAGTAGTCTGGGCTTGAATTCTTGCGACAAGGGGGGGACCCATTCATATATAAAAGGATGCGGTTTTCGCACGGCGTTGGAGCCTAGAAGCCTCGCGTTCTCCTCACACTGTATAGGAGCACTACATTATTCTACACTGCCCATCCATCCTTCCATCCATC
This sequence comes from Protomyctophum bolini, assembly GCF_963924005.1. NCBI lineage: Eukaryota > Metazoa > Chordata > Actinopteri > Myctophiformes > Myctophidae > Protomyctophum > Protomyctophum bolini. The sequence goes on from NC_137883.1 coordinate 32,487,469, forward strand.
CATCTATCTCTGCTGCCCGGAGGTCTGCAGCGAGGAGACAGAGAGAGGTAGAGAGAGGGAAACATATGATATAATATTATTATAATGGCAGGCGCTAAGCTGACGCCGTCTCCCTCGGAGGAGATCGACCCGGACGTGAAGACCGAGGTTCAGAAAACTCCGGCAGAGAAGGAGAAGCCCACCTGGGTGCACCCCTCGCTGACCGGCCGGGCCATGGGCTCTTTTGGGAGCGATGCCGGGCAAAGGTATCTCATTTTGTTTTAGGGCTATAATAGCTGTATGTTAATGTATACCGTCCGCAATCATCATCCCTATGCACGAAAGAAAAGCTGCATGTTATAATTCCGACTCTGAATGCAGGAGATGTAAATATGCAGCATCCATCCTCTTATATATATCGGATCATATTTATTGCCTGGAGACACGCGGCTAAAAGTCTATACATATTTACATAATGACGTGTTTTATCGTCTAATCATCCTTGGGCTATAATAGGCGAAAGTCGCGCCGCAATCAATATGAAATACCTCTAGCCTACTCTACGTTCGATTTGCCCACAGATGAATATTGCCCATGGATCTGCATGGCTATATATAAAGGGATATGTCAATGACATAATCGTTGCGCACCGGGTGGTATGTGTTCCCCTGGTATTAAACTGCAAACATATTGACAGATGGAATGCGCCTGTTATGCATGTGATTTATGAGCCTATATGAGAGTGAGTCTGATTGCATGCAGACGCGGTGCCACAAAATAAGCTGTCAATCACGTAGATTCTATGCACGATAATGTTTTTTTTTTTTTTTTACCGCTGCAGTGTTACAGCTATAAAGTGCTTACATAATTGAATGGATGCTGCATCATCATAATTACGCTTTTATGAATCCGCGATGATTATTTATTGCTTCGCCCTCTTTCAATTATTGTCGAACAATTATAAGTTTACCATATTGAAATATTTTTAGCTTTCTTCCTCTCTCCTCTCGTTTGAGCTAAATGGAGGAGAATGAATGACACTGACATGCAAACCTCGGGGTGTTTACAGTATATGTTATCGGGCTGTTGACATTAGGTGTGAGAAACGCCGTCGCTGTCCAACATGGTGATTATTGGTGAACTGTACTGGCTTTGGAGTTTCATACGATTGCGTAGTTTGGTTATAGTCAAATGTAGGCGCAGAAGGCGCTGCCCTGCCTGTGCGAAATGACTTGGAAAACCACAACAAGCACAGAGACTCAGAGAGGCAGACACACTCCAGACTGAAACACCTTGCTGCCTGAAATGCTTTGTCTTCAGCAGCACTGTGAAGATTCTAGTTGACAGTATAGCCTATACGTGTGTCCAATTAAGGCATAATCATACAGGCCTATTTTAGTCTATTATAGTCCTCTCTGCATATTCATTTTAACCCTATATAGAACACTAAACTTTACTTTAGTCAAACCATCACTAAACCTATATCCAATGTTGGCTTAATATAATTATCCCATAAAACAATTATCATATAATTATTGTTAAGTACTGCAATACATGGCAACTTGAGGTATAATCTTCTAAATCTATATATGATTGACAAACACGGACGTGTCCGATCCATGGTTAATTAATTAAAACATATGTTAATTGCCCCCCCCCCCCCATAAATAGGGGTCACAGAAGAAACCCAAGCATGCAATATAATAATAATAATAATAATAATAATAATAAACTTTATTTGTATAGCACCTTTCATACATAAATATAGTAGTAGTCCTATGGCGAATACATAGTGGAAAAAGTGCTCCTCGGGGGACAGATCTCCACCAGGTCAGGATCAATGGTTGCCAAAGACTTATAGCTGGAACTTGTGGTGTGATTTAGAGCATTGGTTCTGCATGTGGTTCCCAAGCGTTTTAATTTCAAGAACCCCCAAATTGACACTAATTATCCCGCGGACCCCCATTTGAAAATACATGCCGGGGACCCCCATGAGAGAAGGGTTTTTACGGCTCTAGCAGTGATTCTCAATCCGTTTAATTTCAAGGACCCCCCAGTTTGACTCTGCATTAGTCTACGGACCCCCATTTAATAGCATTTCTATCTCTGGGACCCCCAATTTATATTGTAAAATCAATGTTAATTTAACTCTGAGAGTGTACAAATGGACCCGTCTTAGAGTTACAGACCCATAAGGGTCCGTTTGGTTCCAAACTATAATTTATCTGCATGGGGACCCCCTGGAACTCCCTCAAGGACCCCTGGGGGTCCCCGGACCCTATAATTATACTCCCATCAGTCTGTCAAAAGTCCTAGCATTGGAAATCTTCAGTTAAAGTGCTTGCATGGTATACTGTATACGTCACGGACGCATCCTTTGAGGTTTCGACGTTTTCATCATTTAGCTGCGGGGACCACCTGGCATCCTCTCCAGGGCCACTGGGTGGTCCCCGGACCACCGGTTGAAGACCACTGAGCTGCAGTATTGGAGAGAACATTGGCTGTCTCTGTTTCTGCTGTGAGAGGCTGAACAATGCTGGCTGCTGCAGTAACTGCAATCCAGACTCCAGACTCTGTACACATTAGTAAATAACCCATTTTAGGCGGGAACCCCTTTTGGTGTTAGCATTATGTTATGCTTTAGCTATTGAAAAATAGCAGATCTACAAGCTTGTAGGTCTGCTATTTTTGAAAAATCGAAGAACGACTGACATATAGAAACATAGCTTTTTCAGAAAACTGTCATTTTCAAACAGACATTTTTAAAATCTGATCTCAGGTCAGAATAGGATAAGCTGAGGCTGAAAACTCTGAAATTGTCATTGAAGCGTTTGTAGGTGCCGGGCGGGCGATAATATGATTTCAAAACAATATCACAATTATTTAAAAACGTTTGCCTCGATTATGATGAATGGACGATTTATAAAAAACAAAAAAAAGTGAATTAAAATAGCAGATTGTAACGTACGCCACTATTGTAGAACAATGCATGGCTTCAATGGTTAACCAGACTAATTGATTTCGTTCATTATAAAAAAGCCAGAGATTCTGGGGTTTGCTTGCCTTGCTGATCACACGGCCAGGGAAAAAAGTTTAGCTGATATCTAAAATGTGAATGTGACTGTATTCACACTGTGTACTCACTGTCCGGAGACTATTTGGCATCTGTATACCTTTGCTGTCCCATGGGCACACTAGGCAGGACAGGACAGCTATAGGGCACACCGGGCAGGACAGGGCAGCTAGGGCACACAGGGCAGGACAGCTGGGGCCACTAGGGCACACTAGGCAGGACAGGGCAACTAGGGCACACAGGGCAGGGGGCAGCTGAGGCCAAGATTGTGACAAGTAAGCAAATAAATATAAGCCTATACTCTAGATAAAATGCTAATTAAAAGCAATTCATTTGTCTATACAAAAAAAAAAAAGAGAATACTCAAGTAATATAAAAGTACCTCAAAATCTGTACTTAATTAGGTGAGTAAATGTACAGTACATACCAGTTACTTTTCACCACTGCATATTTAGGCCTCACACTCACACCTTCGCAACAGACAGATGTATGCTGGTTGTATACAAAGGGTGTGATACATCTCGCCCCAATGCCTTTCCAATGGGAGTCACATGGTTTGACACAACATTTGTGTTGTTTGGGGAGGGGGAGGGGGGGGGGGGGGGGGCAGTCGAAACACAGCCGAAAGCCATACAACAGCTTGTAGTCCAAAATGTTGTATCAAACCAAATGTGACTTCCATTGGAAATGCATTGGGGCGGCCATGACACTTACTGTACATCTTGCTTAATATACATCTAAGCATGCATCAATGTTGTATGCTACAGATCGAAAGGTGTGAGTGAGGCCATAAAGGTTGTCAGCAACGTACTGTAAGCTGGTCCCAGTGCATTTAGGAGAAGGACTTTGGAAGTCAATATTGTTAATGTTATATCGATACATGGGATCCAGAGTCATTAGACTGGCGTGCCCTAGCTTATCTGTCCTTTTGTCCTTAGTCTAGCAGCAGAATTTTGAATTATATCTGAAGTCTCTCTGCGGACTTCGTATGGAGGTCACTGAAGAGGCCGTTGCAGCTGTCAAGTTATTATTATTATATATATTATTATCTATATCTATATTATAATTATATATTATTATATCTGAAGCCTCTCTGCAGACTTCGTATGGAGGTCACTGAAGAGGCCGTTGCAGCTGTCAAGTTATTATTATATATATTATCTATATCTATATTATAATTATATATTATTATATCTGAAGCCTCTCTGCAGACTTCGTATGGAGGTCACTGAAGAGGCCGTTGCAGCTGTCTCAAGTCCACTTGAAATGAAAGCATCAGCTTTTCAGAATCCTGCTGAGTTCAGAATCCATAGTCACCGTTTCTGAGATGAAAGAAGCCTTGCTCAACTTATTGTCAACGTGAGACTTAGGCTATACTCAGTTCTAAGATGAGTCTAAGATCACAGAAGACTCTGACTCCCTCTGACTTAATCAAGGGAGTTAGATTCCCAATGCTGTTTAGAAGCATATCCAAAAAATGCTCATATACCAACATTGTGATGAGTCTTGATATTGTGTGAGATTGTGGATATCGTAACATCGAAGAAGTGTTGCCTTATCGTGTTTTTAATCACGTATGTAAGCCCCATGTTTTTTCTAAATGAGTGAAAATAGCCAATCACACAGAGCAAGCAGCCTATAGATGAAATGCTAATCAAAAGATATTCATTTCGTCTTATAAAGTGCAAATGACGTGCAAAAATCAGAAAGATAGGATTTCTACTGGCGCTTACATAATAATACGTTTACTGAGCTTATCCTTTCCTGGTTTCTTGAGGTATGTACCGGTATTCCACAGACTAGAGGCATAATGAATAAATGAAGCATTCATTGCATTACCAACTTTCTTTGGGGTTCAGAGGACCTGAGTGCTCTAGCAGGTTGTCAGTGATTCAGCAAGGTAAGCTGGTCCCAGGCCAGTGACGTCTTCTCTGTGTCAGTGATTCAGCAGGGTTAAGCTGGTCCCAGGCCAGTGAGTGACGTCTTCTCTGTGTCAGTGATTCAGCAGGGTTAAGCTGGTCCCAGGCCAGTGAGTGACGTCTTCTCTGTGTCAGTGATTCAGCAGGGTTAAGCTGGTCCCAGGCCAGTGAGTGACGTCTTCTCTGTGTCAGTGATTCAGCAGGGTTAAGCTGGTCCCAGGCCAGTTAGTGACGTCTTCTCTGTGTCAGTGATTCAGCAGGGTAAGCTGGTCCCAGGCCAGTGACGTCTTCTCTGTGTCAGTGATTCAGCAGGGTTAAGCTGGTCCCAGGCCAGTGATGTCTTCTCTGTGTCAGTGATTCAGCAGGGTTAAGCTGGTCCCAGGCCAGTGATGTCTTCTCTGTGTCAGTGATTCAGCAGGGTTAAGCTGGTCCCAGTCCAGTGATGTCTTCTCTGTGTCAGTGATTCAGCAGGGTTAAACTGGTCCCAGTCCAGTGATCTGTCTTCTCTGTGTCAGTGATTCAGCAAGGTTAAACTGGTCCCAGGCCAGTGAGTGACGTCTTCTCTGTGTCAGTGATTCAGCAGGGTAAGAGCTGGTCCCAGTCCAGTGATCTGTCTTCTCTGTGTCAGTGATTCAGCAGGGTAAACTGGTCCCAGTCCAGTGAGTGACGTCTTCTCTGTGTCAGTGATTCAGCAAGGTAAGCTGGTCCCAGTCCAGTGACGTCTTCTCTGTGTCAGTGATTCAGTAGGTTAAGCTGGTCCCAGTCCAGTGACGTCTTCTCTGTGTCAGTGATTCAGCAGGATAAGAGATGGTCCCAGTGACCAATGATGTCTTCTCTGTGTCAGTGATACAGCAGGGTAAACTGGTCCCAGTCCAGTGAGTGACGTCTTCTCTGTGTCAGTGATTCAGCAGGGTTAAGCTGGTCCCAGGCCAGTGACGTCTTCTCTGTGTCAGTGATTCAGTAGGTTAAGCTGGTCCCAGGCCAGTGACGTCTTCTCTGTGTCAGTGATTCAGCAGGGTTAAGCTGGTCCCAGGCCAGTGATGTCTTCTCTGTGTCAGTGATTCAGCAGGGTTAAGCTGGTCCCAGGCCAGTTAGTGACGTCTTCTCTGTGTCAGTGATTCAGCAGGGTAAGCTGGTCCCAGGCCAGTGACGTCTTCTCTGTGTCAGTGATTCAGCAGGGTTAAGCTGGTCCCAGGCCAGTGATGTCTTCTCTGTGTCAGTGATTCAGCAGGGTTAAGCTGGTCCCAGGCCAGTGATGTCTTCTCTGTGTCAGTGATTCAGCAGGGTTAAGCTGGTCCCAGTCCAGTGATGTCTTCTCTGTGTCAGTGATTCAGCAGGGTTAAACTGGTCCCAGTCCAGTGATCTGTCTTCTCTGTGTCAGTGATTCAGCAAGGTTAAACTGGTCCCAGGCCAGTGAGTGACGTCTTCTCTGTGTCAGTGATTCAGCAGGGTAAGAGCTGGTCCCAGTCCAGTGATCTGTCTTCTCTGTGTCAGTGATTCAGCAGGGTAAACTGGTCCCAGTCCAGTGAGTGACGTCTTCTCTGTGTCAGTGATTCAGCAAGGTAAGCTGGTCCCAGTCCAGTGACGTCTTCTCTGTGTCAGTGATTCAGTAGGTTAAGCTGGTCCCAGTCCAGTGACGTCTTCTCTGTGTCAGTGATTCAGCAGGATAAGAGATGGTCCCAGTGACCAATGATGTCTTCTCTGTGTCAGTGATACAGCAGGGTAAACTGGTCCCAGTCCAGTGAGTGACGTCTTCTCTGTGTCAGTGATTCAGCAGGGTTAAGCTGGTCCCAGGCCAGTGACGTCTTCTCTGTGTCAGTGATTCAGTAGGTTAAGCTGGTCCCAGGCCAGTGACGTCTTCTCTGTGTCAGTGATTCAGCAGGGTTAAGCTGGTCCCAGGCCAGTGATGTCTTCTCTGTGTCAGTGATTCAGCAGGGTTAAGCTGGTCCCAGGCCAGTGATGTCTTCTCTGTGTCAGTGATTCAGCAGGGTTAAGCTGGTATTGTATTGTATTGTATTGTATACTTTATTAGTCTCCCGAGGAAGAAATTTGTCTTAGACAAAGGGCCCGCATGCAAGCGTAACCCTAGTCCATGTCGCCACAGTGCAGCGCCAAATACATCTTTCTTGCATCATAGAAAAAAAGAAAGAAAGAGAGAATGGGGGATGGGGGGGGGGGGAAGCAGATGGAGGGGGGGGGATGAAGACATCATAACACATACAGTTGCATTGTGTAGGCACGGAAGCTTGGGTGGGGGGTTTGTTTAGGGTCGGGGGCTTGGGCCAGGCACAAAAAAGCTCTCTTCCTACGCAAGCCATCGAAGGGATGGGCTGCGCGGGGGGAGGAAAAAAAAGATACCTAGCTGCCGGGGGGGGGGGGGGGGGGTAGAGGCCGGTTGTGTGTAAGACATGTGTGTCCATGAGAACAGTTCGGTGGAAAGTTCATTTCCCATGTGTTTGTGTAAGTGTGTGTTCCTGGCATATCTCCCCAAGGTCATGTCACGTTGCCTCAAAGTCCTGCGTTATCATGGCGAGTTCAGTGGAAACGAACACGGCCCATAGTCTGAAGACACAACAACAGGTGTCAGGGAGGGTGGGGGTTGAGGTGGGGGGGGGGGGGGCAGAGGATCCTTTCTTCGCTGTCTCTTCTTGTGGAGATTGTCAATTGGGGGGGAATCCAGATTCATGTTTAGAGCGAGGTATAGCAATATGGCTATTTCACCTCTATGTCCGTTATGGCTCTCTGTCCGTCATGGCTCTCGGGCGCTGACCTGTTCCAAGATCGTGTCCATCTTCTGATGAATCTGCAGGGCGCTGGCCTGTTCCAAGATCGTGTCCATCTTCTGATGCATCTCCCCAAGTGCCCTGCCCAGCTCGGCCATGGCAGGCATTATAGGGGCTCCGTTCAGCGTTGCCATTTTCCAATTCTTCGGTACACAAGACCAATGCACAGCCCAATCAGCAGAAATCCTGTAACCATAATCCAAATAGATGCCTCTTCTACGCTGATAGTCGGGGGAAGATCCATCAGGGTATTGAGCGGGCTCTCCAGAACCCAATTTACATGAAAAAAATGTTGTCCATCACGTACAGAGACCAGCACACTAATTCCATGATTAATTCCATGTTTTGATAGTTTCAGGGTTTTCGAAGAGACAGTGTAGAATAGACACTCTGAGCAGGGAGTACAGACAGGGAGGGAGAGAGGGAAAGCGTCCGCCCTCTTCAAGAGGCAAGATAGATTGCCGGACTGGTCCCAGTCCAGTGATGTCTTCTCTGTGTCAGTGATTCAGCAGGGTTAAACTGGTCCCAGTCCAGTGATCTGTCTTCTCTGTGTCAGTGATTCAGCAGGGTAAACTGGTCCCAGTCCAGTGATGTCATCTCTGTGATGGGGGGGGGGGGGGGCTGCGGGGCTCGAGGCTCCATGAAGAATTTGTTAACACCTCTTTTGTCCTGACTCCTAACTGTCGGGGGGGGGGGGGGGGGGGGGGGGGGGAACGTTGCCTGCCTTCGTTTACGTTCGCCCAGTTCAGGCATTCAAATGCTATTCTAATCTGGTGGCTTTTGTTTTAACCTGCCAGATGCAGTAGGTAGGCAGCGGTGGTGGCCGTACGGTTTGCGGAGCGGTATTGATATCTGAAGGTCGCTATAGTTCGTATCCCCGGACCGGCACGTTAAAATGACCACCGTTGAAGTGCCCTTGAGCAAGGCATTGAACCCCTACCATGAAATGTTATATGAGCAGGGCCTGGCTGTAAACAAGTTCTTGAGCTTAGTCCAGTTACCCTGGAACTCTTCGTCTCCGCCCCGGTCCATTTGGTAGAGGGACGTTTGTTTGAGTCAAATGTTAACGACTAGAACCTTGAATGGCTTCGGCTCTCTCACGTCTAACGCCACGCGTCTGTGTCGCAGTGCATATTGTGTGTGCCCGAGTTACACACACACACACACACACACACACACACACACTCCAGGCTTTCATTTGTTTGCGCAGACGAAGATGAAAGCCTGGTACCGAGGCTAGGGAGAAACTAGGATTAGTAACGCAACAAAGATTGATTGGGTATGATTGGGTGTTTAGTGCGTATGCTTTGATATTATAACCAAGTGGTAGCATAATTATACAGTATTTATACACTGCATATTCTATAGCTATATGAAAGAGCAGTTCATAAATTATAGACGTTGATAAATATTTGACAACCTTATATACCATTCCCCAAAAGAGTGCCCTTCCCTTTAAACCATTTTGCGCGGGAACCCCTTTTGGTGTCGGCATCATGTTATGCTTTAGCTATTGAAAAATATCAGATCTACAAGGTCGTAGCGCGCCACCGAGTGGCGCGCTACGAGCTTGTAGATCTGCTATTTTTGAAAAATCAAAGAACGACTGACATTTTTAGAATCTGATCTCAGGTCAGAATGGGTTAATCAGACCAGTGTGTGTGTCCAGTGGAAACCTCGTATGAATCTGATCTCAGGTCTGAATGGGTTAAATAGCTGACCCTCTAACGAATCTATTAGACATACTGTACGAGGTGGTTCTCATACTGTACAAGGTCATGGTTTTAAAGGTATATTCAGTGATTTCACTCAATTCAAATATCACTTGTTTTTTTTGTTTTGTTGTGATAATCCTCTCTACTATAGAGGGTGCTGACCATATAAGGAGTTCCTCCCTGTCCCCAGTTAACCCCTGGGGGGGGGGGGGGGGGGTCAAACCCCCCCCCCTACTGTAGTGCGTGCAAGACAGTCTTGTTACCGGGGCGGACCGGGTTTTTTTCTAATTCACCCAAATCACTGAATGCTCCTTTAAGTACATAATCCATAGCATCTACTATCGTTGCTAACGGACAGAACATTACATATCTCCATATTTTTATGGAAATTCACAGAATCACACAAAAATATCAAAAGTAGCAGATGTGCAAGTGCATGCCTTTTGAGCTTGCAGATCTGCTACTTTCTGACTGGCTGGCTGGCTGGCTGGCTGGCTGACTGGCTGGCTGGCTGACTGGCTGGCTGGCTGGCTGACTGGCTGGCTGGCTGGCTGGCTGGCTGGCTGGCTGGCTGGCTGACTGACTGACTGACTCCAAACCTCCATGGCGTGAGACAGCTGACAGGATGCTATTAGGAAGCAGAGAGCTTTCTGGGTAGTGTAAATGTAATCAGCGTGGGATCTGTGTAGATCTCAGCGGAGAACGGATGGATGGATGACTGGGAGGACGTATGGATGGATGGATGGATGGATGACTGGGAGGACGGATGGATGGATGGATGGATGGATGGATGGATGACTGGATGGATGGCTGGGAGGACGGGCATGAGGGCGTGAGACGAATGAAATCATTTGGATCGGTGCCATCAAGGAGAACGGACACTATTCATAATATGCAGCACTGTACATGTGGAGTTGTGGACACATATGGACATATGGACATATGGACATATGGACATATGGACAGCTCAATGTGTTGTGCTTTTAAATCCACTGAACGAGACTTGGTCGTTCTCCAAGAACAGAGGAAGTGTCTGAATACTCATACTGTACGTAACGTAGTGGGAAACCAGAGTCAAATAGATACTGTACGTAACGTAGTGGGAAGCCAGAGTCAAATTGATACTGTACGTAACGTAGTGGGAAACCAGAGTCAAATTGATACTGTACGTAACGTAGTGGGAAACCAGAGTCAAATTGATACTGTACGTAACGTAGTGGGAAACCAGAGTCAAATAGATACTGTATGTAACGTAGTGGGAAACCAGAGTCAAATAGATACTGTACGTAACGTAGTGGGAAACCAGAGTCAAATAGATACTGTACGTAACGTAGTGGGAAACCAGAGTCAAATAGATACTGTACGTAACGTAGTGGGAAACCAGAGTCAAATTGATACTGTACGTAACGTAGTGGGAAACCAGAGTCAAATTGATACTGTACGTAACGTAGTGGGAAACCAGAGTCAAATAGATACTGTACGTAACGTAGTGGGAAACCAGAGTCAAATAGATACTATATACGTAACGTAGTGGGAAACCAGAGTCAAATAGATACTGTACGTAACGTAGTGGGAAACCAGAGTCAAATAGATACTGTACGTAACGTAGTGGGAAACCAGAGTCAAATAGATACTGTACGTAACGTAGTGGGAAACCAGAGTCAAATAGATACTGTACGTAACGTAGTGGGAAACCAGAGTCAGATTGATACTGTACGTAACGTAGTGGGAAACCAGAGTCAAATTGATACTGTACGTAATGTAGTGGGAAACCAGAGTCAGATTGATACTGTACGTAACGTAGTGGGAAACCAGAGTCAAATAGATACTGTACGTAACGTAGTGGGAAACCAGAGTCAAATAGATACTTATACGTAACGTAGTGGGAAACCAGAGTCAAATTGATACTGTACGTAACGTAGTGGGAAACCAGAGTCAAATAGATACTGTACGTAACGTAGTGGGAAACCAGAGTCAAATTGATACTGTACGTAACGTAGTGGGAAACCAGAGTCAGATAGATACTGTACGTAACATAGTGGGAAACCAGAGTCAAATTGATACTGTACGTAACGTAGTGGGAAACCAGAGTCAAATAGAGGCAATTCATGCTCGTGACATCAATCATCATACCTGGAAGTTATGTGGGAGCGCTTTATAATACTGAGTGACAGCTCCATACTGTACATACTGTACTGTAGTGTACTGTACATCCAAACGGATTGTGCTAAACAACGTTAAACTCATCAACATTGCAGCTGTGCGGAAAGCTTGAATTATTATCCTCTTTCTATCTGCAACGTTTCTGTTGAGCTGTACTTTCTGAGCGCTTAGTTCCAAACCTAACGCTCCATATATGCTGCTCAATGTTTCACTGCTCAATGTCTCTATCATATCATATATATATCATATATATATCATATATCATACTCTATATCAGGGCTGGACAACTGTGACGATGCAGAGGGCCACTCATTTCCACACTAACTCCAGAGAGGCCACATTGCATATATTACTGTTGTAGCAAAAATAGCCGATCTACAGTAGCCGATCTACAGTAGATCGGCTACTGTAGATCAGCTATTTTAGCTATTATTTGTATTGAAATCCTGATGAATTTTTTGTTGCTATTTTTGAATTGGAATCCCGAAAAGTATTTTCTTATTATTTATGAACTAAGTACGAATAAATTGGACATAAAAAAAAGACAATTACATTTGAATACTATACTCATTAAGCTACTAATTTAGAGTAATTAAGTCATTGAAGCGGGTCATTTTCAAATCAATATCAGTATTTCTGAGTATTAACCTGAGGGCCTCATTATAAAGTGCAGATGGGGGGGCCTGCATGTGGCCCCCGGGGCCACTAGTTTCCCACCCCTGCTCTATACTGTACTGTATGTCTTCTCTTCTGTGTGGAACAGTTGTATAACGTCAGTGGAACAAATATTGCCCTTATTATTATTACCATATTCATAAATGTAAATAATGGCAGATGTATCTACACAGTATCTACACAGCTGTGCACAGTAGGTGTGCATGTGTTGCTGAGGACTCGTGTTCGAGTGGTAAATCATACATGTACAGTAGGCTACAGTACTTTACACTAAAGCATCTTCCAGGAAAACGCACTGGAATTATTATCCCATTCTGACCGGGCACCCATTTTGGTGTTGGCATCATGTTATGCTTTAGCTATTGAAAAATAGCAGATCTACAAGCTCGTAGCGCGCCACCGAGTGGCGCGCTATGAGCTTGTAGATCTGCTATTTTTGAAATATTCGAAGAACGACTGACATTTTTAGAATCTGATCTCAGGTCAGAATGGGTTAATCAGACCAGTGTGTTGTCCAGTGGAAACCTCGTATGAATCTGATCTCAGGTCAGAATGGGTTATATAAGCGCCACAGAAATTATTCAACGTGCGAAAAGGATCCGAGAAAATGCCATGCCTTATCCCTCCTAATCAACAACCCCCCTTTTTCTGACAGCTTTATCCGCGTATTAATGCATTCTGTACTGTACTGTACGGGACTGTACTGTACCCCTTTTGGTATTTTAGCATTAGGTTATACCTTATAGCTATTGAAAAATAGCAGATCATATACAAGCTCATAGCTATGAGCTTGTATAGGTCTGCTATTTTTGAAAAATCATGAAAATGTGGCACAAATCTTTGAATATATATTATTTCAGAGTGAACGTTTTTAACTCAAATCTTTGCAAATCTTTGAGTCCCTGGAACAACATATTTTCAGATGGGGGGGGGGGGGTCGGCGGCCAATTACATATAATTCTGGGGGTCCTTGACATGGAATTGTTTGAGAACGACTGACATATAGAAACATGAGGGTTTTTCAGAAAACTGTCAGGGTTTAGACTAGAAGGCATTTGTAGAATCTTGTGCCGGTCTAAATGGGTTAAATTGGGCATCATCCGAACCGCCCGCCCGGAGCACAGGCAGACTTTCATCTCATTAATGTCTTCTATACTGTAGATGCTTCCTCTAATAATTCCATATCTCTCTTCATGTGCCAAACGCTGGCACTCAGACACAACTATCGGGTTCAAATGACACACAACAAGCACTCTTACACTGACACAACATCCTTCTGTACAATATAATAACAAGCACTTCACGAGGCTTCAAACGCAGCTTCACTAAAGGATATATTTTAGGTTCAATCTTCATGTGAACCCTTATTATTTCCCTGCGGCTTACTGTACGTATACCGTCGTATATCTTTAACCCATTCTGACCTGAGATCAGATTCATACGAGGTTTTCCACTGGACACACACTGGTCTGATTAACCCATTCTGACCTGAGATCAGATTCTAAAAATGTCAGTCGTTATTCGATTTTTCAAAAAATAGCAGACCTACAAGCTCGTAGCGCGCCACTCGGTGGCGCGCTATGACCTTGTAGATCTGCTATTTTTCAATAGCTAAAGCATAACATGATGCTATAACACCAAAAGGGGTTCCCGTTCAGAATGGTTTAAGTATTATGTTATACTCTAGCTATTGAAAAATAGCAGATCTACAAGCTCGTAGCGCGCCACCGAGTGGCGCGCTACGAGCTTGTAGGTCTGCTATTTTTGAGAAATCGTGAAAATGCGGCACAAATCTTTGAATATATATTCTTTCAGAAGGTTTTTTTCCCAGGTCTAAATGGGTTCAGTGCTTCACCATATCAACTAAGGGCAATATAGTCTATATTCTCCACTCACTGCTTGCTTTCCGTTTCTCTCGACCGTTCATCGTTGTTATGTCTGCTGTAATGACATTTATATATATAATAATATATGTCTGCTGTAATGACATATATATATATATAATAATATAATATGTCTGCTACTCTACTGTAATCAGTGTTTTGGCTTTAATAATGCATGTTGTCTATACTGCTGTGGCTAGTGAGTATTTACGTAGTACGTATTTCTTTATGAGCAAGAAGAGAGGGACGGCCCGATATGTTTCAATATCTACTGAACAATCTTTATTCCAGATTAATATTAACCCATTCTGACCGGGCACCCATTTTGGTGTTAGCATCATGTTATGCTTTAGCTATTGAAAAATAGCAGATCTACAAGCTCATATCGCGCCACCGAGTGGCGCGATACGAGCTTGTAGGTCTGCTATTTTTGAAAAATCGAAGAACGACTGACATTTTTTTAAATCTGATCTCAGGTCAGAATGGGTTAATCAGACCAGTGTGTGTCCAGTGGAAACCTCGTATGAATCTGATCTCAGGTCAGAATGGGTTAATATAACAATGACATCCATCAGCACCAGACCTGTGATAACAGATAAAGAATGAATAGGAACCTTTTCATTTAGATTCCATACACATCGCAGGCCGGCAGACAGGCAGGCAGACAGACAGGCAGGCAGGCAGGCAGACAGGCAGGCAGGCAGGCAGGCAGGCAGGCAGGCAGGCAGGCAGACAGGCAGGCAGGCAGGCAGACAGGCAGGCAGGCAGGCAGGCAGGCAGGCAGGCAGGCAGGCAGGCAGGCAGACAGACAGACAGACAGACAGTCTGCCACACCGACACAGACGCACGCACGCACACACACACACACACACACACACACACACACACACACACACACACACACACAGATACTGCAGGAAGGCAGGCCTTAATTGAACAGGCCTTTTGGAGAAATGCAGGTGTCATAGAAACAACACTGCGTTGTTTGTTTCACTCTGCATTTTAATTCTGTAGTCCAATACTGTATAGCCTGTCTAAATGAGCTCAGCTTGGTGGTGTAATGTGAGACCTTAGGGAAGATAAAGTGCGAGCCTTCATCAAGACAAGTGGTCAAGAGGATGGAGTCTCTCTATCCTCAGCTGACCTGGGATCAGCACTGCTGAGGAAACACCTATAGTTTGTTGTTATGCGCCCAAATCAAAACCAAATCCACTTCTTACAATTCTTTAAATATCCAATTTGCCTCTAACACTGAAGTCTCTCTCTCTCTCTCTCTCTCTCTCTCTCTCATTCAAAACATCCACAGTGTCACTTTCAGCATCAAAAACAACTCGTGCTGTGCTTGGAAATAAAGATGTAGTTAAATAAAAGTATAAAAAATGAAATGTTTAAAACACCTCAAGGGTGCTTGAGGCTTGTCTCGTGTGCAGAACACTGCAGAGGCAGCTCATTCCAAAAGCTTGGAATAAGAGTATATAAGTATAAAGAAAAACTAATCTGGCACATCCAACAGTGACCAACAGTGGAATAAGATAAAGAATAATAGAAGTCTGCACACTGAACTTTTCAAGAAGCTCCCATGCAGTCAAGGCTAACGTCTAGACACAAGGTCTTCGTCATAATCTGGAGAAGTACAATAACCCCCAGGCCAGTGGTACGGTAGTACTGTATATTCTGCCGAGGCGCACAGGGATCAGACAATATAGTTCTACTGGGCTCGCCGCTTCAAGGACAAGCTGGACCATAACAAGAGATAGGCTGCAACCAAAACAACAGCTATCAGGGCCTATAGTGGAGACATCGATTTAAACCCATTCTGACCTGAGATCAGATTCTAAAAATGTCTTCTACATCCCGAGAGTTTTCTGAAAAAGCTATGTTTCTATATGTCAGTGGTTCTTCGATTTTTCAAAAATAAGAATATAAATAGGGCGCTAGTAGCCGAGTTCTAATAACTTGCTTCCTTTTTAGGGGGTTATACTCTCGCTAGTTTGAAACCTCGTGGGACGTGTCCCTGTTTTATGGAGACTGGAGAGGTTTATTATATGGGTGATGATTGGACCAATGGAGGTTGTTATATGGCCAGTGGGCTGTGATGATTGGACCAATGGAGGTGGCTGAGTCTCTGTTATGGCCAGTGAGCTTGATGACAAATGGACTCTGAAAATCTGACAGCTTGGAACAAAATGGACCCTTTCCGTTCTGAGTACCGGGCTGTATTTTCTGTCCTGTATTTTAAAGTGGAAATATAAATGTTACTAAAAAAAGGGTTCAGGGGACACCATGAAATGTAATTGCTTAAGAACCATTGCACTTAATAGACAATCAGCAATGAAACACAAATGAAATAAACCATTTAAAAAAAAGAAATAAAAACGCTAGTTTACAAAATAAAGTCTTGAGCCTGGGCGGGCTTAGGGGGGTCTGTGCCTGTGGCTGTGCCCCCCCCCCCCCCCCCCCCCCCCCCCAGCACCCCTACTTCCCTCGGCCATGCCACCGTCTTGCATCCTCTGCTCCTCCATGCCTGCCTCTTGCTGCGTAGCTCCCGTCCGTCAGCACGGGGAGACTAACGTATACTACAGTATAATAATATACTGTATATGTTATACGAAGGCAGTGCCAACGTCGGGCACCTCACAGCAGAGTGGGAGCTGTTATTTCAGGCCATGTAGGGTCAGTGAAACGGTTTCTATAGTGTCTGCTACAAAGACCAGACACTGCAGGTTCAGACACAGGGAGAGGCAAGACGGGAGCTCTACTGTGATGTCTGCATGCCTGCAGTCACCTCTCTCTGACCTGCTCCAACCGTATGTGTGCCCATGCAGAAGGTCACTGAGGTCCACATCACAGGCTTTACATGGTCCCCTGGAGTTACTGTACTGTACTGTACTGTACTGTACTGTACTGTACTGTACTGTACTGTACTGTACTGTACTGTACTGTACTGTACTGTACTGTACTGTACTGTACTGTACTGTACTGTACTGTACTGGCACACCCGAAATCACCATATATACAGTTAATATGTGCGTGTGTGTGTTCGTGTTTCCGTGCTCAGACGCACCCACCCAGCCAGCCACCCACCCAGCCAGCCACCCAGCCAGCCACCCAGCCAGCCAGCCACACACATAGTCACTTAATTAAGGAAGTTGTCGCACCACAAAAAGGAAAAGGGCTGGGTGGGGGATGCAGGTTTGTCTCTCTAAAGACACTGTACAGAGCAGAGACCCAACATTGTCTCACCCTGAGCAAGTAATTTCATTTAGTCCAGGTATTCTTTCAGTATTGAGTCAGTCAATATCATCATGTGTACATGTAATTATCTACCACTTCTAACATGCACAAACATAATTCAGATGCACATTATGCATCATTACAATGTCTTTGCAAGCCAAGACTTAACCATGTTTAATACCATGTTTTAAAACCACACTCAAAAACACACCTTTTCTCAGACTTATGCATTCCCTGCATAAAAGTGTTGAAATAAAAATAATGTCACTGCAAGTAATTATCTTGCTGTGTTGATATAAATGCACTGTCCAGCTGGTGTACATACATTGTGCTGTGTCAGCTATAATGTCACACAGACTGGCATTGCATGCGTAGTTTGCGTACAGATCGACCAAGGTGACAAAACTGTAGTTCTCCTCCCCTGCCTGCTGCTAAGTAAAAAAGACTACAAATCCCATCCGCCCTAGAAAGTGCTGCAGCCCATGTCCATGTGGTGCATGCACACAATCATCACACAGTCGTTCCTGGAGGACAGAGTGAGTTCTCAGCTTATCCCATTCTGGCCGGGAACCCCTTTTTGGTGTCGGCATGTTGTTATGCTTTAGCTATTTAAAAAAATAGCAGATCTACAAGCTCATAGCGCGCCACCGAGTGGCGCGCTACGAGCTTGTAGGTCTGCTATATTTTAGAAAAATCGAAGAACGACTGACATTATAGAAACATAGCTTTTTCAAAAAACTGTCAGGATGTAGAAAGACATTTATAGAATCTGATCTCAGGTCAGATTGGCTTATGTAAGTAAAGACTTACTTTGACCGAAGCAAAACCGAAGCTGCACCAGCCTCCGTTTTCAATCATGTGTCGTGTTTGTGTACAGTAGAGCTCAGCCGTTCATTTGGGAACGTTGATATTCCTATATAGCGTGCAGCTAAAGAGGAGAGAATGACTTTGACAGCGTGTTGCGTTGATGCAGCCCTTTCCTCATCAGCAGTGTCACATAATTATAGGATGCTATAAGAGAACCTTATCAGCTGTTTGTGTTATTATCCTTTTATAGCCTACAAATGCTTCACATACTGTACTGTATACGTACAGTCGTGGCTGTTTGAATTATTTGACGGATAAAGTATTCAAAGCGAATTACTCCATGAAGGTGTTTGAAAACGGTAAATGTGTGTATGTGTGTGTGTGTGTGTGTGTGTGTGTGTGTGTGTGTGTGTGTGTGTGTGTGTGTGTGTGTGTGTGTGTGTGCGTGCGTGTGTGTGTGTATGTGTGTGTGTGTGTGTGTGTGCGTGCGTGTGACGCGGCACGTGCTTCTTCTCGCCAAACTCAGGAGGCTGAGATAAACAGATGTTATCCTTTGCTTCTAATATAAGAAGCAAAAGGATAAGGTCTGTTTATCTCAGCCTCCTCCTCCTCCTCCTCCTCCTCCTCAGTGCTGCTGAAGGACATAATGGAGCATCTTTATTGGCCATCATCATCATCACGCTAATAACCCATTCTGACCTGAGATCAGATTCATACGAGGTTTCCACTGGACACACACTGGTCTGATTAACCCCATTCTGACCTGAGATCAGATTCTAAAAAATGTCAGTCGTTCTTCGATTTTTCAAAAATAGCAGACCTACAAGCTCGTAGCGCGCCACTCGGTGGCGCGCTATGAGCTTGTAGATCTGCTATTTTTCAATAGCTAAAGCATAACATGATGCTGACACCAAAATGGGTTCCCGTTCAGAATGGGATAAACGGCGAGCAGAGCAATCAGACGTGGCTCACGTACAGCAGAGAGAGAGTGTTATTGTTTGTGTCTTGAGTGAGCCTCTAATGTTTACATCCTCCCTTCCCTTCACAACTATAGTATAGGCGTATACTATACTGTAACCGTTTAGAATTTCACAGTACGCTATGGTATATACTACCAGAAATATATACCACAGACAGTGTAAAATGAAACCAAAGGTTTGGTTCCATTGTACGCTCTCAGGAGTTACATTATTATTGTTTAAACATCTGCATTACTTAATTTACAAGAAGTCGACACAATTAGTGAGTGTAGACGAATTGTCATTTTGATCAAAGTCTGCCTCTTATCTTATCCAACGAAAACAAGTTTGGGTGTCTGAGAGACGTTAAATCTCATCAAACGGTGGTTCTGTCTGTGGCTCAAATGCACAATAGATAAAAGGGTTTAAAACCCCTGCTCTATTAGCCTGGATCAAAGACAGTGATCTAACTCCAGAGTACATGCAGGAGTACAGCACTCCAATCTCTGCTCCCAGATATATATCGTTTACTGCGATAAGTGGTGAGCTGTCACCTCCTTTC
Organism: Protomyctophum bolini; assembly: GCF_963924005.1. Classification (NCBI taxonomy): domain Eukaryota; kingdom Metazoa; phylum Chordata; class Actinopteri; order Myctophiformes; family Myctophidae; genus Protomyctophum; species Protomyctophum bolini. The sequence continues at coordinate 32,507,221 of NC_137883.1, forward strand.
TTTTTGTTGTTACCACTTTAACCCATTTAGGCCTGTCGTTGAAATTTAAAACATTTCTTTTTTTCTGAATAACCTCATGTTTCTATATCAGTGGTTCTTAATATTATATTTCATGTCAAAAACTATATGTAAATGGCCACCGACCCCCATCTGAAAATATGTTGTTCCAGGGACCCCCCCCCCCCCCCCTCCAGAAGCAAAGATTTGAGTTAAAAACTGAAACTCTGAAAGAATATACATATTCAAAGATCTTCACGATTTTTCTAAAAAATAGCAGACCTACAAGCTCATAGCGCGGCACTCGGTGCCGCGCTATGAGCTTGTAGGTCTGCTATTTTTCAACAGCTAAAGTATAACATAATGCTTAAAACAACCAAAAGGGAGTTCTTCCCGGCCAGAATGGGATAAGTACAAAGATGTGTCTGGACTCTCTGGGGCCACAGATTGGTGTGCAGACTCTTTTATTCTTGAACTAGTTTATATAATAAAGTGCACCGTCCGTGAACATTTTCGGTATTCTCCAGATTGACCTTGGCCGTAGACCTTTTACACTCTCGGAGGTAAACGAATAACACTCTTCACAGCGTATAGGAGTTATACACAGGAAGGCATTCTGAAAACTGCTGATACAACTTATCAATCAATCAATAAATCAAGGGTCTAGACCGGGGGTGCCCACACTTTTTTTTTTACTTGAGGTCTACTTTTAAAATTGCCAGCTCAAGGTGATCTACCAACCAAAAGAATATTATCCCATTGCTTAAAATACTCAAAATAAATAACATTAAGGCATTAGGACTGTTTCAAAATCAATTCACCTTTTTCAGTTACCCCACATTGCAAAGAAGATATTTTTTGTTAAAGTTACTCTTTGTAATAACGTCAATTTCAATTTGTAATAACATATTGCATATTACATTATTACAAATATTAAAAGTATCACACATAAAAAGCATACACAATCACATGAAGGAATAATGCACCACTCAACTCAACCAGAGCAGAACTCCCACCACAGGACTCTGGCAATCAATTAATACAGTTGCAACCACTATATTAATGGAAAGTATTTCATACAATTTAAATTAAAAAAATCTGAACTCTAGACCCATGGTTTGCGGTATATATACATTACAGTGTACGGTTACATATTCATTTTCAACGGACTTTATTGTTGTTACATATTGACCATATTATAGAGTATAGCACGTGCAGTTTGTTCGTATGCACGGTGTACCGAGAGCATCTCTATAAATGGACAATAATTTATTCATTAGCCACTTATGCAACGACACAACGGAAACGCAGCGATCATTGCTGCTTGACAGTGAAAAATGACCGTACGTTACAGATACATAATGTACTAGTGAACTGTAGAGTATATATACGTAACGGTGTTGCTTTAGTCATTAGTCTCTTGAATAGCTTTCATTTAGTTTTAGTCACATTTTAGTCACCTGGAATGTTTTAGTGTTTAGTCAATGTTATAGTCGACTAAATATCTTAGGATTTTAACTACAGTTGATTTACAGTAGTCGACTAAAATGTGTTTTGGTGGGCCTTGATGCCGGAAAATAGCCGATCTACAAGCTCACAACGTGTCGCACTGCGACGCGTTGTGAGCTTGTAGATCGGCTATTTTCAGCATGCAACCAAGTGTAAAAAATGACTTATACTGGATCTCTTGTCCACTAGTCCCTTCCTAACATTGTAGTCTAGTTTTTATCTGATGACGAAATTGTCAATACATTTAGTCCTAGTTTTAGTCATCATAGCTTAGTTTCTATTTAGTTTCCATTTAGTTTTCGTCAGTTGAAAAAGGTAGTCGACAAACATTTTTCACCTTAGTTTTAGTCGACGAAAACAACACTGGTATAATATGACTCAGAACACATGCGTGTTGATCATAACGGTTCTCATTGATGGCCATAACTTCACTAAGACATGTTTGACAGTAATTGACTCTCGCAGAACCCTGCTTGGGTCCATAAGGATGAACTTGTGGTACCGCGTCGCTAACAGGTTTCTGAAAGTGTCGGTACATTTACTCAAGTGCTGTACTTGAGTTACATTTTGAAGTAATTCTTTGCTTTACGTGAGTACCGGTATTTCCATTTTTCAATACTTTATGCTCCAGGCATAGTTCAGTACATCTCCGAGACAAATATTGTACGCTGCTTTTTACTCCAGTACAATTGTTTCACATCTTTAGTTACTAGTTACTGTGCAGATTTGGATTAATATTTCAAAACATACATTACTGATCTACACGCTCACAATGTGACGTTATGAGCTTACTGCTATTCCCGAAAGATTTGAGTATACCGTTGCGTTGATACTGTAATATCGCTATACTTTTACGTGGAATAAATAAACGGAGTATACTTCTTCCACCATGCTTGTTTGCCACTCAAACACCTTACACCACCTTACCTGTCCTAACCACTTCCTGGCCTTAATGGTGGCTAGGCTGGCCAGACATTTCATCAATAGATTTATACACTCTCAAAGTCTCGCTTGCCAAGTGAGAACATATTAGTTCTCGGCACTTCTTGGCAGAACCGACTCCACTCAATTCAGAAAAAAAGCCTAATGTATATACAGTATGCCTCGCCTTGTGAGCTTGTAGATCTGCTTTTCGCCGTCCAACTCCTACAGTACCATATACGATAGAGTATGAACTATAAGCAAAAGGCTTTATGACGATTCCTTCAGAAGACTTAAATACTTTTGTTTTAATAGATCAGCCTTCAGCGGTGTGAGCAGAAGCCAGGCTTTGAATTAAATATTAATTCATTTCTTTTGAAATGAAGTTAATTATTTTTCAGAAACAGAGATGAAGAGGAGAGATGAGAGCTTACAACAATAAGCACCACAAGGGATTTGAAGATGTTTTGTTGAACACTGGGGTGTTGGGGTGTGATGAGGCAAGAGGACTATTTCAAGGAGGTGGTGGTTACGCTTTGATTACACGACATCATGGGGAGAAGTAGATTAGACACAGATCGGTGGTGAAGTAGTTCTGCCATGAACAGAAGGAATCAGTGTCAGCGTTTGGAAGTGCTTGTTTTCAATAACGCAACAGAAAATCATGCATGTGCATACTCTTTATTGTTAGTTACACATAGAGAAACGGTTTGTTTCGTCAGGAACATGCTGTACCCAAAACAACAGATACAAGACCTAGCTGTGCCATGTCATCTTGACTCTTAAAATGTGCAAGATGTCAGAACATAAAATGAGGCAAAAGGTGACAAACATGGGCTGCTCAATATATCATCCACTCCGTGACCAACCCAGTCTCTAGACAATTAGAAACACAATGGACACAAGGATTATTGTAAAATTACAATCACAGTGATTTGTGGAGATGAACGAGACCTCTTGAGCTGTGAATGTTCTGCAACGCATATGTGCAAAGGTTCAACGTTATAACTTTATTGTCCCTCGCAGGAAATTGGTTTGCAGCCAAGCAGTAGTAAAAATATACGTACATCAAACGACATTCAACATACTCTTTACAAAAAGACTAAATCCCAACAGGCACTAGACTAGAGACAGATAAATAATTACATTCACAAGTAGCAGAGTCAGCAAAACGTGCAATATTGGGTAAACTGTGCAAAGAGGCAAAGATAAAGTGCTTATCTGCTGTTCAGCAGCTGAATAGCAGCCGGCCGGGACAAAGGATATAGTTTGAACCCATTGAGGCAGCATTGAGGCACCGTCATCTAGCATCAGCGTAAACTGTATTAGAAATGCAGCAGATGATTTAACCCATTTTAGGCGGGAACCCCTTTTGGTGTTCGCATCATGTTATGCTTTAGCTATTGAAAAATAGCAGATCTACGGAGCTTGTAGGTCTGCTATTTTTTTAAATCGAAGAACGACTGACATAGACACATAGCTTTTTCAGAAAACTATCATTTTCAAACAGACATTTTTAGAATCTGATCTCAGGTCAGAATGGGTTAAATGAAAAAAATAAAAAACCTTCTCAATTGTTCAATCAATTGAAAAAGTAATCAATAGAATATTTGTTCAGATCATAATTGATTGGCAGCCCTACCTAAAGCAGTGCAGCAGCGCCCCTTTATGGTGCAATCAAGTACCGCTTCCCATTCTGTCCTTCAGATCATTGTGTCTGTAAAGGTTGACCTTGTTTTGACCTGCTGACCACCGCTGTTATCTTATCTGTCTTCGTCAGTGTTGCTAATCAATACGTTGCCACACAGCTGCGCTCAGCGTTTAAAGCATTCATGTCTATCCTTGACATCCCCGTGCTCCAACCAATCACGTCGTAGATCAACTGGCGGCCCGGGGGCCACATGCGGCCCCCCCCACCTTCACTTAATGTGGCCCTCAGGTTAATACCAGAATGCTGATATATTATTGATTTCAGCTAATTACTAGTATTAAAGTGTTATTGTCTTTTTTTAATGACCAGTGTATTTCTATTTAGTTCATTAAGTTAACATAACTACTACTTTTTTATACTACTAAATAAAAAAGGTTACTTTTCAGGATTCCAATTCAAAAAACTAATATTCAGGATTTCAATTCAAATATAGCAAAAAAAAAAATAGCTGATCTACAAGCTCAAAATGCGTCACAGTGCGACGCGTTTTGAGCTTGTAGATCGTCTATTTTTTTGCTATACGACAGTAATATGCAATGATGTGGCCCATCTGGAGTGAGTGTGGCCCTCTGCATCGTCAACGTTCAAAAGCACACTCAAAACCCACCTTTTCAAACTGGCTTTCCCTACATAACCCCCCCCCCCCCCCCCCCACACACACACTGACACACCCCCTTCTTGTTTGTCCCTCTTTTGATTTTGATTTCTAGTTTTTAACCTTTTAAACCTTTTTAAATAGTTTTCTAATAAATATGTCTGTACTCTTTCTGTAAAGCGACTTTGGGTACCCAGAAAAGCGATATATAAATCGTATATATTATTATTATTATTATTAACGTTGCCCCACCCCTGGTCGTACAGTAGATAGACAGTAAGGAGGGCGGGGGGGCTCACCACATCCCCCGCGGTTTGCATTTACAGTGTCCCATCTGCTCCTCTGGCCTCGTGTACTGTACGCTGTCTTTATATAAGTCTTTATGAATACATCCCTGATCGATTTCTATTGTATAGCTTTATCGCCTCCTTGCATGTTTGCCCTCGTTGAAAGCATGCGCCGTACAATCCTCAGTGTTCATGTATCCGTGCATGTTGCATCTCCGAGACTGTACAAATGGACCTATAATCTTTTTACAGTGCATTTGTGTATACTGCATTTGTCAGGTCCAAAATGTATTGTGTTTCTTGTACCTGTAAGTCGACAGCAGCCATTATCCATTATGTTCTTAATTGGCTACGGTGCTTTTCCCCCCAAATGAAAGGAGACAACCACATTATAACTGCCTTACGGTATTGCTGCCTTACAGTTGTGAGTTAGTGTGAGTCAGAAACCTACAGTATGCAACACCTCTGTGAGTCAGAAAGAAGTAATAAGGAAACCTATGCAACACCTCTGTGAGTCAGAAATAATAATATTAACCCATTCTGAACGGGAACCCATCTTGGTGTTAGCATCATGTTATGCTTTAGCTATTGAAAAACAGCAGATCTACAAGCTCATAGCGCGCCACCGAGTGGCGCGCTACGAGCTTGTAGGTCTGCTATTTTTGAAAAATCACAGAACGACTGACCTTTTTAGAATCTGATCTCAGGTCAGAATGGGTTAATCAGACCAGTGTGTGTCCAGTGGAAACCTCGTATGAATCTGATCTCAGGTCAGAATGGGTTCATCAGACCAGTGTGTGTCCAGTGGAAACCTCGTTTGAATCTGATCTCAGGTCAGAATGGGTTAATAATAACGCCTATGTTAGTGTTAGTTAGTGTGAGTCAGAAATAATAAGGAAACCTATGCAACACCTACAGTATGCAAACCTATGCAACACCTCTGTGAGTCAGAAATAAGGCATAAGGAAACCTACTGTATGCAACACCTCTGTTGCTGAGAATGCATCATCTAGTGACTCTAGTCAGTTGCCAGAATGTTGTATAAGCGTGCATTTGAACACTGAGGATTCTGCAGCATGCCACTGAGTGTGACTTCATCTCTCCCCTCCCAGCTGTCTCCTAACCTCTGTGTGCCTATGTGTGTGTGTGTGTGCCCGTGTGTGTGTTCCCGTGTGTGTGCGCCCGTGTGTGTGTGCCCGTGTGTGTGTGTGTGCCCGTGTGTGTGTGTGTGTGTGCCCGTGTGTTGCTGCGTGCAGGTATCAGGAGGAGTACAGTATGGATTCAACCAACGCTCAGTAAGTCCCTGGCAGCAGCAGCGTCGTGGTTGCATTGCATGGCATGCAGCGGGCATTGCGCCCAAGGACTGTCTAAAGAGGACAAGAAAGTGAAGACCGTAAGGGCGCCGCCATGTTGGCTCCTCCATGGTGCTCCATGGAAGGAAAGAAACATGCACAGTTGAGACCAAGGAAGCTAAACGAGGAAGTGTCGGCTGCATAAAGCCCACTGCGCATGTTTCTGTCCTTCCATGGAGCACCATGGAGCCAACATGGCGGCGCCCTTACGGTCTTCGTGTCTTGTCCTCTTTAGACAGTCCTTGTTTGAGCCCAGGATCAAATAGAGCGTTGCAGTCGTCCCGCCCCCTCCAGAGACCCCGGAAAAGAAATCCCCGTTCATTTTCCCTCATAGACTTTTCAGAAATATACCTATATTATATATACCAACAGAACCAACTGCACTATAGAAAGTGGCATCTTAAACAATCGTATCACTAAAGTCACTATAAAGACGTTGAAAATTCAGCAATCCTGAATTTCTGTTCATCAATACCCTGTTTTAATCTGTATGGTAGAGTACATTATATCAATATATTTCCCGTGATCAAATGGTCATTCTGACTTGGCTCAGCAGCCTGCTTGGTGTCCACAGTGCAGTATAGCTGAGTTAAACGCTGGTCTAGCTATGATGACCCAGGAGGCCCGAGGACTGCAGCGACTGGCGAGGGAGAGTGCTTTGAACCTGACGTCCTACAGTAGGACCTACAGTATATCACGTCTTCTTGTGTGTATACTAAAGTATCTCTCTGAAAACGGATGTGCATGTGGATGATATCTGTGTGGGCCGTTTGCTCTCATGGAGGAGACCCGGGTTCAAGTACCTCGGGCAGGTCATCAATGTTACGAATAGCAGCCTTGTGTTCATTCTAAAACGGTTAGTCCCAATACATGATTCTGATTGGCTGGTTACTGTCACGTGATCGATAACCCACACCTTCAATCACTTTATATCATTCACAGCTGATTCCGCATCTCTGTAGCTGCACTGGGGAAGGGGAGCGCTTGATTGCCTTACGAACCCATGCCGTGCGGGCGTCTAACTAAGCACCGCCCGGCTCATATGACTGTGAATGTGTGGCTCCAGGCAGCCCCGTAAAGACATCAAGCGCTATTCTCCCGTCACATAGGCTACTTGCCGAGCACAACAAGGAAGTGATGTGGCTCGCTCTGGTGGGCACAAAGCGTAGCTAATTTTGTGAATTTAATAGTTTTATTAGGTTAACATTGCTATATGTTTGTAACCGTTTATTGTTACATAGAGTCACTGTTGGCCTGAGTGAGGATGATGTCATGTGATGCGATAATTCCATTTGATCATCAATAACATAATAATAATGTGTCCTGCAGTGAACGTCAACAGGCTACTGTACGTTAAGCAGGGTTTCACAGGCATGTTTATACAGTATGAGTGTGTGTGGTCACTGTGAGTGAGTTGACTTTATGCTTTCTGGGGGTTGTGTTCCTTTCGATGGAGACGAATAATACTGCTCCCGGGGGAGCTTGTATAATTGCCGTGTTAGAAGCATCTATTGGCATCAGAGTGTTTCCTCTGGTCTCTGCTGGTCCACTTTTGTGGTGAATTCGTGAGTGGAAATCTAAGCCTGAGTTCGATGCGTCACCTTGTTGTAAGTGAGTGCACTCTGGTGCCCTGCCAGTCCCCTATCGTCACACAAGGCCTGCCAAAGGGCCCCCAAAGGGCCCCCTTGGTTCTACTTAAGCCATTCTGCGCGGGAACCCCTTTTTGGTGCATTGTTTTAATTTAGCTATTGAAAAATAGCAGATCTACAAGCTCATAGCGAGCTTGTAGGTCTGCTGTTTTTTGAATAATCATTAAAATGTGGCACAAATCATTGAATATATATTTTAGAGCGAACATTTTTAACTAAAATATTTGCTTCTGGGTGGGTCCCTGCTGGAACTACATATTTTCAGATGGGGGTCCGTGGCCCAATAGAGATAATTCTGGGGGTCCTTGAGATGAAAAAGGTTGAGCACCAACTGACATAGAAAGATTTCTCAGAAAAAAGTTAGGATTTAGAAGCCTTTATTTTTTTAATCGACCTCAGTCCAAAATGGGTTAAATCAAAGTGATACTTTGGTGGAGGTTTGGGTCGTGTGTAGTTATCTTGCCAGCTTATAACTCTATATATTATATTATTATTATTATATATTAGCGAGATATCTTCTATAGTTGTTTGGTAGTCATTCAAAAAGGATATAAATAGTAAAATGAACAGGAAGATGACTTTTTGTGTTAACGCAGTGCAGGTTTTGTAATCTTACACGGATGGAAAAATCTGCGCTTGTTGTTTGCGTTCATTTCTGTGCTAAACGAGTGACTTTGAGACCTGTTTTCACTGCGACATGAGACCAGTGGGGAGACTATTTCTATAACCGGGTGTGATATTTTTAATGCCATATTTAGCCATTTCGAGCGCAAATAATCCGATGTGTCCTTCCCAGGGCCAGGAGCTGAGCAGCAACAAACACAACCCGTAGCCTGAAGTGACATGGCTCGGGCCAATAGAATGAGGGGGTGTAGCCATCTTTGAATCTGTTTGGAAACATCACTGCACTTCTGGGCTGTATTTTACGTGTCTTAAGTACCAGGTCTTATTACTTAACTTAAGACCTGGAGGCGTGGTCAATGCCATTTGGCTATTCTGAGTGGACCACGCCTCCAGGTCTTAAGTTAAGTAATAAGACCTGGTACTTAAACTATAAGAGATCTACAAGCCCACAATGCATACTTCTAGCTTATTGATCACACCAAAGAGATTTGGTGTGGAGGGGAAAAGAACGGTTAGACCTTGTAGTAACCCATATTCCACAACCTCAACTTCCGAAAGCCTCGCTCCTATGCCACAGAAATGTGTACCGCATTACCAACAGTCATTAAGACAAGTGCAATCCCTAGACTCCTTCAAAACCGCTCTCAAAGGGCAACCACGGACGGCTGCAATTCGAAACTGGCCCCTTGTAAAATCTAAATAGAGAGAGAGAGAGAGAGAGAGAGAGAGAGAGAGACACAGTGCTGCACTGTTGCCTGCTAATGAGAGAGAGACAGAGAGAGAGAGGGAGGGGGGGTAAGGGGAGAGAGAGGGGAGTTGCACCACTCAGTTCACACAGGTGTGATTTTTTTTCCACTCTGTTTGACTTCCTTTGTGGGCAGCGGTGGCCGAACGGTTTGCGGAGCGGTCTTGATATCGGAAGGTCGCTATAGTTCGTATCCCCGGAACGGCACGTTAAAATTACCACCGCTGAAGTGCCCTTGGACAAGGCATTGAACCCCTACCATGAAATGTTCTATGAGCAGGGCCTGGCTGTTGTTGTTGACCAAACCGTCCGCAGCGACCATGTTTGCCGACCGAAGGCGGATTCCATCTGTGTCATTATTATAGCGCTCTGTCCAATCCAAGGTGACCGACCGTTAAGCACACGGTGGCGGTTTTGGCTGCTTGCTTGGTGCCATTCTATCCCTGGCGATAACAATACAGCAGGTGGACCAATCAGCAGGAGCATATCAAATCACTGTGTAAAATGGGAACAACGTACATTAGGCTGTGATATTTGTACCATCAAGGGATAATAACTTTACTGTATAGCTTCAGCTCGCTGCCTCGCTGCTTTGCTACGGTCACAACGAAACCATTATTATTACGTTTGTTCTCTGCATTTATATTAACCCATTTTGACCTGAGATCAGATTCTAAAAAATGTCTTCTACATCCTGACAGTTTTCTGAAAAAGCTATGTTTCTATGTCAGTCGTTCTTCGATAAATAAAAAAAAATAGCAGACCTACAAGCTCGGACATTTTTAGAATCTGATCTCAGGTCAAAATGGGTTAACTGATTTCAGCTGGTCTCTCTGTCTCACTCCCCTCCAGCCTTAAGTTACTTCTGTTACTTCACCTCTCGAGAACTACTTATATTTGTACAGTATGTAGGCTACTGTACTCGCAGCTGCTGTCCAACTGAAAGAGATGCGATCATATTTCACCTAATGAGGAACTATTCCCTCTTCCACTCTGGTCAACGGGTGCAGGACAAACAAACAGAAAGTAAAAATAACTAGAAGGTTGTGGGTTCAAAAACCTGTCTGGGGTTGTATGTACGTCAGCAAGGGCATGCAACGGTCACAACGGAGTTCCTAAAACAGCCGAAATAAAACGGGCTCAGATCTGAGCCAAGTCTCCTGAGGAGGAGGCTGCAGTCTGAAGCCTGTCCTGTCCTGGATAGGAAGGAATCTCCGTCCGGACGTAGAAGCGGATGAACGACCGCATTGACCTTAACCTTAATCTGTCTGTCCAAACGGTGTCCGTGAGAATGGGACATGAGACATGACATGATTGACTTTTAATCTGTATATCTTTTGTGCCAATGATGTCTTGAAATAAATTCCCTCAAGGCATTCTTGGAAATAATAACAGCGCTTGATGGACTCGTTCGTTCGCTGGCTATTAGCTGAAGCATAAAATCAGAGTCCGTCGCTATTATGGCTCCCATTGTTTATTGCAGATCACAGATTAATGTATGAATCCTTTAGAACCCATTTAGACCTGAGTTAAAAACATTCTCTTTGAAAGAATATAATTATATTCATGGACTGCGTCAACATTTTTATGATTTTTGACAAATTTTTCACCCATTCACACATTCACACACACACACACACACACACACACACACACATTCACACACCTATTCACACACCTTTACATAGATCGTGCATTACATTCACCCATTCACACACACATTCACACACCTTTACATAGATTGTGCATCAATTCACCCATTCACACACACATTCACACACCTTTACATAGATCGTGCATTACATTCACCCATTCACACACACACATTCATACACCTTTACATAGATCGTGCATTACATTCACCCATTCACACACACACATTCATACACCAAAACCATGCAAGGCACCAACCAGCACATCAGGAGCAATTAGGGGTTCAGTGTCTTGTCTCAAGGACACTAACTCTGGGGGAGCCCACAGGGTTCGAACTGGCAATTAACCTTGTGATTACCATCGAGCCACTCTGTCTACCCTTGAGCCCCCGAACAAGGTGCTGTAGGCCTGCCCTACACAGTGGGGAGGAAAGCATCAATTAAAATGAAGTACAATAACCTCAGGGAGAGATCAAAGGCCATTGGAAATAAATGAGTCTTATAACCTCTTAAACCCCAGGGAGGTAAAAGGGGGTAAATCCGTAACATCGGAGTTGGAACCCGGAGACCAATTGGGTCTCCGACTCCGTTGACCCGTTGAGTTCTGTTCAGAGGTGGACAGCCGCTGCCCCCGCCGGCGGGGGGCAATTAAGAAGATAATTAAAAGCCTCCATAGACGGTGGTATAAAGGGCAGCCTGTCCCAGAGCCTATAGGGGGCGCTGCTGCAGCAGCAAAGGCACGATCTGATCTCCTCTACAATCTATATGGGAGTTTATATCTTATGTTATTGCGGGGAAAGCTAGCTTTCGTGGGAAATAGCAGATCGGCTATTTTTAAGCTTTCCCTGCCATACAGATGCTGGGGTTTAAGTTCCACTGTATGTGCAGTTCAGTCAGACAACTCACCAATAGATTTAACCAATATTTGTAAATAGAATGAGAATACAAAGTGTGCATAATGATATTTGACTTGCCGTTCGGCTCTGCTGCATTTTCTCCCTGCCCGGCGCGATTAAGCACCAACATAAAACATTAATAGCAGGGAGATACCACCCCCCCCCCCACATGCAGTAATCCTGGTCTCTATACTGCCTCCCCCTGGCCAGCCGAGGCGCCTGATGGAGGGGAAAGGAACTGGTTGGAATAACGTGTTCCCTCCACGCGCTATACGTCCAACCAGGGAAACTCCCCCCTGTCAGGTGTAAAGGAGCAACTTGGACACTCAGGCATGAAGGAAGCATGAGTTCAAGTCCGTTGCTCTCCCCTTGTCCCCCATATATGGGGACTAGGTTGGTCTCCCCTTGTCCCCCATATATGGGGACTAGGTCGGTCTCCCCTTGTCCCCCATATATGGGGACTAGGTTGCTCTCCCCTTGTCCCCCATATATGGGGACTAGGTTGGTCTCCCCTTGTCCCCCATATATGGGGACTAGGTTGCTCTCCCCTTGTCCCCCATATATGGGGACTAGGTTGGTCTCCCCTTGTCCCCCATATATGGGGACTAGGTTGGTCTCCCCTTGTCCCCCATATATGGGGACTAGGTTGGTCTCCCCTTGTCCCCCATATATGGGGACTAGGTTGGTGGAGGGTGTGTAGAGCCCAGGATCACATTAGATGATTGACACAGGGGTGAAAAATGGGTTACACAATCGTGGGATAAAAAACTATAAAGGGAAAAAAAAGAAGAAATGCAGCATGTTAACCCCTTGAGTATACTATGCGCCTGCCTTTGAGCACGGCATGAACTCCCTGGAGTATGTCTGACTGAACTATAACTCCGCAGGCTATACGTGTCATTTTCAGAACAGCAAATATATTCCGTCCACCGCGGGCCAATCGCAGCTTGTCAACTCGGACGACAGCATGCTCATCAAGGCACGCTCCCTCTTCATTGGTTGTTGCCTGCAGGGCAAGCTCCCTCTTCATTGGTTGTGGACAGCATGCTCATCAAGGCACGCTCCCTCTTCATTGGTTGTTGACAGCATGCTCATCAAGGCACGCTCCCTCTTCATTGGTTGTTGCCTTCAGGGCGTTTGGTACCCTTGAGGCCCTCTTCTTGCTACTCAGTCAGATCCATTGGTTTAGCGTAGAGAGTTTAACCCATTCTGACCTGAGATCAGATTCATACGAGGTTTCCACTGGACACACACTGGTCTGATTAACCCATTCTGACCTGAGATCAGATTCTAAAAATGTCAGTCGTTCTTCGATTTTTCAAAAATAGCAGACCTACAAGCTCGTAGCGCGCCACTCGTTCAGTGTCCATTGGTTTAGTGTAGACTAGAGAGTGTACTAAAAGTGGAACCAAATCCAATGGTCCGTTTGGTTTAATTTGTACACTCTTTGAGTTACAGACCCATATAAGGGTCCATTTGGTAACACTATAACAGCCTTTTTATTGTGCACATTTCTTCCTTCTCCTTTATGACATTTCTTTATTTAATTTTACATTGTTTTATTGTGTTACTTTAATTGTAAATGTAATTCTTTATGGTGTTTTGTAAAATACTAGTTCTCAGAGTGGGATCCGGGAACCCCCAGGGGTCCTTGGGGGGGTTCCAGGGGGTCCCCAGGAAAGTTACTGATAGTTAGGATTAGGAACCATAACCCTTACAGTAGACTGTAACTCTGAGAATTGTGCCTTCTCATCCGAAAGTGGGGGCTCCTTGAAAATGTAAAAGTTTAAGAACCACTTCTGTAAAGCACTTTGTAACCTTGTTTGGAAAAGCACTAAAACTAATTTAAGTTAATTCTAATAATTCATACCATTATTCATACAGTACCAACCGAATTACCTTCAAGTTTTGAAATAGGAGTCTCTCTTTATTTGATGAGTCAGAGAGACTCATTTCATTTCTCCATTAGAATAATAATAATCACCAAGCATCCACATTACAGATGCTTTATAGGACTGTATTTCTCCCTCTCTCTCTCTCTCTCTCTCTCTCTCTCTCTCTCTCTCTCTCTCTCTCTCTCTCTCTCTCTCAATGTCTCTGCTTGCCATTGGCAGCGATATAGTACAGTGGAACATCACTAAGATAGTAAGATTAATACTCTGTTTTATTTAAATTTTATTTAGAATGTATAACTCCGAGGCCTTACGGAGAGTGTCACTTCTCCTTAACCCATTTAGGCCTGATGTCGAAATAAAATGAAATATAGTCTTCTGAAAGAATATATATTCAAAGATTTGTGCCGCATTTTCACGATTTAAAAAAAAATAGCAGACCTACAAGCGAGTGGCGCGCTATGAGCTTGTAGATCTGCTATTTTTCAATAGCTAAAGTATATATAATGCTTAGTTAAAACACCAAAAGGGGTTCCCGTTCAGAATGGGTTAAATCAAAATACTATCTGTAACCTAGTACAGTATGTACAGTATGGTCTTCTCATTCCAAACGGTGAACTTACTTAAAGCATACATGATAGTCACTCACAATGTCCTGAAAATAATTAGTTAAACACTAACGACTAACATTTTGGCGGACCAATTGTTGCCGTCGTAATGACTGATTTTATACACTAGCTGAAAATAGCAGATCTACAAGCTTGTAGATCTGTTATTTTCAGCATGCAACCAAGCATGTAAAATGACTTATACTGGATCTCTTGTCCACTAGAGTCCCTTCCTAACATTCTAGTCTAGTTTGTATTTGTTGTCGAAATTGTCAATACATATGTGTAGTCTTAGTTTTAGTCACCATAGCTTAGTTTTCATTTAGTTTCCATTTAGTTTTCGTCAGTGATTCAACGCAATCAACACTGCTTTCTAAGTAAGTAGCCTTGCCGAGCCATGAGGCCCATAGGGCAGGAGCCTATCTCCTGTTTCTGTAGCCATGAGGCCCATAGGGGGCAGGAGCCTATCTCCTGTTTCTGTAGCCATGAGGCCCATAGGGGCAGGAGCCTATCTCCTGTTTCTGTAGCCATGGGGCCCATAGGGGAGGAGCCTATCTCCTGTTTCTGTAGCCATGAGGCCCATAGGGGCAGGAGCCTATCTCCTGTTTCTGTAGCCATGAGGCCCATAGGGGGCAGGAGCCTATCTCCTGTTTCTGTAGCCATGAGGCCCATAGGGGGCAGGAGCCTATCTCCTGTTTCTGTAGCCATGAGGCCCATAGGGGGCAGGAGCCTATCTCCTGTTTCTGTAGCCATGAGGCCCATAGGGCAGGAGCCTATCTCCTGTTTCTGTAGCCATGAGGCCCATAGGGGGCAGGAGCCTATCTCCTGTTTCTGTAGCCATGAGGCCCATAGGGCAGGAGCCTATCTCCTGTTTCTGTAGCCATGAGGCCCATAGGGGGCAGGAGCCTATCTCCTGTTTCTGTAGCCATGGGGCCCATAGGGGAGGAGCCTATCTCCTGTTTCTGTAGCCATGAGGCCCATAGGGGCAGGAGCCTATCTCCTGTTTCTGTAGCCATGAGGCCCATAGGGGCAGGAGCCTATCTCCTGTTTCTGTAGCCATGAGGCCCATAGGGGCAGGAGCCTATCTCCTGTTTCTGTAGCCATGAGGCCCATAGGGGCAGGAGCCTATCTCCTGTTTCTGTAGCCATGAGGCCCATAGGGCAGGAGCCTATCTCCTGTTTCTGTAGCCATGAGGCCCATAGGGGCAGGAGCCTATCTCCTGTTTCTGTAGCCATGAGGCCCATAGGGGCAGGAGCCTATCTCCTGTTTCTGTAGCCATGAGGCCCATAGGGGCAGGAGCCTATCTCCTGTTTCTGTAGCCATGAGGCCCATAGGGGCAGGAGCCTATCTCCTGTTTCTGTAGCCATGAGGCCCATAGGGGGCAGGAGCCTATCTCCTGTTTCTGTAGCCATGGGGCCCATAGGGGCAGGAGCCTATCTCCTGTTTCTGTAGCCATGGGGCCCATAGGGGCAGGAGCCTATCTCCTGTTTCTGTAGCCATGAGGCCCATAGGGGGCAGGAGCCTATCTCCTGTTTCTGTAGCCATGAGGCCCATAGGGGGCAGGAGCCTATCTCCTGTTTCTGTAGCCATGAGGCCCATAGGGGCAGGAGCCTATCTCCTGTTTCTGTAGCCATGAGGCCCATAGGGGCAGGAGCCTATCTCCTGTTTCTGTAGCCATGAGGCCCATAGGGGGCAGGAACCTATCTCCTGTTTCTGTAGCCATGAGGCCCATAGGGGCAGGAGCCTATCTCCTGTTTCTGTAGCCATGAGGCCCATAGGGGCAGGAGCCTATCTCCTGTTTCTGTAGCCATGAGGCCCATAGGGGGCAGGAGCCTATCTCCTGTTTCTGTAGCCATGAGGCCCATAGGGGCAGGAGCCTATCTCCTGTTTCTGTAGCCATGGGGCCCATAGGGGCAGGAGCCTATCTCCTGTTTCTGTAGCCATGAGGCCCATAGGGGCAGGAGCCTATCTCCTGTTTCTGTAGCCATGAGGCCCATAGGGGCAGGAGCCTATCTCCTGTTTCTGTAGCCATGAGGCCCATAGGGGCAGGAGCCTATCTCCTGTTTCTGTAGCCATGAGGCCCATAGGGGCAGGAGCCTATCTCCTGTTTCTGTAGCCATGAGGCCCATAGGGGCAGGAGCCTATCTCCTGTTTCTGTAGCCATGAGGCCCATAGGGGCAGGAGCCTATCTCCTGTTTCTGTAGCCATGAGGCCCATAGGGGCAGGAGCCTATCTCCTGTTTCTGTAGCCATGAGGCCCATAGGGGCAGGAGCCTATCTCCTGTTTCTGTAGCCATGAGGCAGCTTGATGTACAAGTACACCCCCTGGACATGACGCTAGTATGTCACAGGGACTTACCCCCCAATCCAACCCTTTGATGCTGAGTGCCAAGCAGGGAGGCACTGGGTCTCATTTTCAGAGTCTTTGGTATGACCCGGCCGGGGATTGAACCCCGACCTCCCAGTCTCAGGGCGGACACTCTAGCCACAAGGCCACTGAGCTGCTTTCTAAAGCATGTGGTAAACCCTGCTGACATGCTATTACTACGGGTCAGCATGTCTCATGTCTCCTTTAGTAAAGGCATCTTTGAACAGAACAGCCAGCCCTTCTCTTCTCAACACCCACTCAATTCAATTCAATGCAATTCAAAGGGCTTTATATTGGCATGAGAGAAAACATACGTTTATACGTTGCCAAAGCAGAAAGCACAATGATTATATAGTCTTTAGGGAGTTTGTGTTCCCTTTGATATCGTTCTCCTATCATCACAGCAACTCACGAATCTTGCTGCTGTGTTTGCACATTGTTGTACTTCTTCGCCCAGCAGATATGGGAGTTTTTTTTTGTCATTGGTCATGCTTTCAAAATCTGTGTGTGTGTGGTTGTAATCTGTGGGAAGTATGTGTGTCTCTGATGTCTTGGTACAATGAATGGACAGATGGTCCCTCCCACTCACTCACCCAGAGAACAGTCCACACTCACCCCATTGTCCTTTGAAGATCAGAGTCCTTCCCACACTTGCACCTGTAGATCAGTAGACTTCAGTAGATCAGTAGACTTCCCAACCTCTTCCTTCAAAAATCCCGAAGGCGTCTGGCCCGCGGCCCACGTACCTCATCTGACCACCCAACATAACACAGACAGCACCCGTTCATTCAGCTGGCCGTTTAAAGTGGTCAGGGTTGTACGGGTCACAGAACTGGTTTATTCCCCTAGTATGTCTTTTAGAAACCACTGTTTCTGACGTTATAGAAGGATCTAAAAGCTTTTCCCACTGTTGACATACAGTATATAGAGTTCACGTTTAAGAGTGTATAGAGGAAGTCTGTATCAGACAGAAATGTTTGGGTCAAAACGGAGATGGAGACAAATGAGATGATATGATGTTTTATATATAGTTATTCATCACATGGTCAAAGTTGAATACCACAATAACAAAGTGTACATAATTATAACCAGGTGTATTTCAACCGTAATTCCTTCACAAGGATTAAGATACAGTTGGTAAAAAGGCTATTGTGAATCAGCGCTATATCTTTGTTGAAGCATGGACGTAAAATAGAAATCGCCACCATATAGGTACTATATACATATTATATATGTATATATATAATTATATATATATATATATATATATAGAGAGAGATAGCAGAGGCTTCACTAGAGCTGGCTGAGCCAATACAGAGAATAAGAGAAGATGCTCTGCCTGATGGAGGGGAAAGGAACTGGTTGGAATAACGTGTTCCTTCCCCGCGCTACGTCCAACCAGGGAAACTCCCCCCTGTCAGGTGTAAAGGAGCAACTTGGACACTCAGGCATGAAGGAAGCATGAGTTCAAGTCCGTTGCTCTCCCCTTGTCCCCCATATATGGGGACTAGGTTGGTCTCCCCTTGTCCCCCATATATGGGGACTAGGTTGGTCTCCCCTTGTCCCCCATATATGGAGACTAGGTTGGTGGAGGGTGTGTAGAGCCCAGGATCACATTAGATGATTGACACAGGGGTGAAAAATGGGTTACAAAAATCGTGGGATAAAAAAAAAAAAAAAAAAAAGAAAGTGAAATATCCCTTTAACTCTTTAGTCCTCCCCAATTCAGCGTGACTAAGTGGTGATGCTACATATGCTATCGTATCCCGTTTCCATCTGTTTCTGGACAGAGTGAATGAAGCATCTCTGGGTCTGTTATGGATGCAAAGCTGTTGCATGTTTACTAGTCAGTCACTATGCTGTTCTCGGCATGAGCGTCATCGAGTCTTAAGTCTGTTTGAAATTGTAATCACTGGCAGTAGCTGTTTTTGTTTGTATGGGCGTGCGTGCGTGGCACAATGGTACAGTGCTTATTGCCATGGTAACCGTCATGGCAACTGATGCTTTCACAGTAAGCCGACCTAGAATGTCTGTTTTTTCTCCCGACATCATCATCCTCGTCCACATTTAGCTCGGCCTGAAACACAAAGGCTACGTTTACATGAAGGGTGATCATTCCGAATAAATACTTCCGAATAAAATACATCCGATGTAATGTTTTTTGCCGCGAGTTTACATGGGAAATGGTCATTCCGAATGAGTGTTTATATGGAGAATAGAGGTGGGATCGGGCCGACTTTATACTACCCGAACCGAACCCGTCACCGACAGCTTTGTGTCCAAACCGAAACGAGCCCGACCTTAATTATTAATATATGCGCCTGGCCGATACCCGACACTTTTTTTTGTTGAGGAAGGCACTTTAATAATTCCACTGACAGCATACAGCTTGCCTGGCTGTTACCTTTAGACATATTATGCCACACTATATGTCTTGTAAATTACCATGAAAGGGGTCCGTTTTATATAGCCTAGCCTACTACGTTGATAAATAGCAATAGTATAACACGCCGTGCACACTACAAAGCACACTGCACAGCACTGTGCGCAGTCAGTTGCATACACACCGTCATTATTACACACACACACACACACACACACACACACACACACGCACACACACTCCTGCAGTTTTATACCAGCATTGATGATTGATTTGACATCGGCAACTCTGCATTGGCAATATTTAATCCACACAGCTTGTTCGTGCAAAGTTGCAAACTGCTATTCAATCAAACAATCCGCGCCAGCGGGAGGCGATTATTGGTAGCCTAATTTGCCATGGTCCATGGGCAGGATCGAGTAACTACTCAACTCTTCACTGTTCAACATCTAATAAATCAAACTATTTATATTAATCCAAAAATTGCGGTTTACATGTTGTCATGGAGGAGGAGGATCGCATCCGCCGTGGGTGAGTTCAACCTAAGCTAACTCCTGGCTCCTCTCTTCAGTGGTTCTTCCAGCTGCGCCCCATATAATGTAGCCTCGGATCCCTACGATCATTCTGTAGCTTCAGACCTACAGAATTGGCGTAGTGACTGAGGTTCACAATTTCACATAGGGCTACGTTCGCTGCTGCTGCTCCACGTTTTTTTTGTGGATTTCGGATCTGAAAAAAGGAACAAAATAACGCGCTCTATGTGCAAACTCCTTTGCGCCGACGGCGCGCCTTGGATATGAGCGCCTTTGGAGCATGCTCAGAAAGACCAGAATTAATTTACATCCGAAGCAGTGTATACATGAGTCAAATTTCTTTCAATCGCATTGAAAATCGGAGTAATCCGGCCAGTGACATCGGAATGGTTTTTAGATCGCATCGAGCGTTTTCATTCGGATGTAAGTTTTTGTAGGTGTTTACATAACAACGTTTAATAGGATTGAACTTCTATTCGGAATGAAAAGGGGATTTAACTGCTCATGTAAACGTAGCCAAAGATGATAGAACAAGTGGCATGGTGCTCCCTGCTGTGTGACACTTCTTATTTTCCTCAACGCACGCACACACGCACGCACGCACACGCACGCACACACACACACACACACACACACACACACACACACACACACACACACACACACACACACACACACACACACACACAACTATAGGGTAGCCAATTACCTGAAATTCAAACATATATAGTTCGAAAAATATAAATAAGGGACGCCCAGAAAAAGAAACACTACACTTCACACTATTATGTACAGTTCTTTTTGTATATTGCAACCTGTATTATAGTATACGCAGAGTGGTTTGAACTTTGTAAGGTAGCAGTGTGTCGTCATTGGTTGATTCCCAAAAGTAAGGAAGTCAGTTCAATAAGGGACAGGTCTTTAGTCTTTTAGTTTCCAAATAATAATATGACCCTATGTACTATATGTGCACTTGTGCACTTGGTCCTTATTTTCTCGGGCGACTGTGGCTCAGGAGGTAGAGCAGGTCGTCCAATGATCCATGGGTCGGCGGTTCGAATCCCGGCTCCTCCTCCTCCTGTCCACATGTGTCCTTGGGCAAGAAGACACTGAACCCTACACTGCCTCCAGTGAGTTGGTCGGTGTGAGCTCGCCACTGTCGGTGTGTGAATGTGGGAAGTGAGGACGCTGGCGTCGACTGTTCGCCGCTTCACCTCCCAATGTATGAATGAACTTTGAGCACTTGGAAAAGCGCTATAAAAATGCAATTCATTATTTCTCCAAAACACACACACACAACCCCCCTCCCCAGGCTGTTTGCTAGCTGCCCAACCGCAGCGAATAAATCCTTAAATGTCTTGCTAGCCCTACAGCATGGTGTGTGATCTTCCTCTTCGCTCGCTGTAGCCCTGAGACTCAAACACAGCAGGGCACAGTGCTGTCCAGCGTTTGAAGGCTGTAGCCCTGAGACCCAATCACAGAGAGCACAGTGCTGTCCGCTGTAGCCCTGAGACCCAATCACAGCAGAGCACAGTGCTGTCCGCTGTAGCCCTGAGACCCAATCACAGCAGAGCACAGTGCTGTCCAGCGTTTGAAGGCTGTAGCCCTGAGACCCAATCGCAGCAGAGCACAGTACTGTCCAGCGTTTGAAGGCTGTAGCCCTGAGACCCAATCACAGCAGAGCACAGGAGGCTACATGTGCGGAATGGTAAATCTTTCAGCCTACGGTATTTCCAAACAGAAATTGTCAAACTTCAAACACGTACAGTCCAGACGAAGTTGTAAGGACAGACAAAGAGAGAAACAGACAAATCTAAATTGCGGCTGTGAAAACTACACCTTTTAAACCCCTGTTGGTGTTTTAAGCATTTTGTTATGCTTTAGCTATTGAAAAATGTGCCTCAAATCTGGGGAGGTCCCTGGAACAACATATTTTCAGATGTTGACATGAAAATGTTTGAGCACCACTGACATAGGAACATGGGGTATTTCAGAAAACTGTCTTTAGGATTTAAAGACCAATTTTGTACAATCGTTCCCTAGGTCAAAATGGCACATAAAAACGACTCCAGGGTGTCTAATGAAGTACTGTCACCTCATAGACACATGAAAAACTGGAAAAATACAACAATTGTGGCACTCCATCTTTAAAAATCACTGTGAACCGTGTGGTGCAACTCCCCTTTCTCTCGCCTCTCTCTCTCTCTCTCTCTCTCTCTCTCTCTCTCTCTCTCTCTGTTTCTGGCAAACAGCGCCCCTACTGGTACTCATTATATGATGCTCATTAATGAACACATAGGTGAACACGGGAACACACGGACATTGCTGTTCCTTGGAGTGGTGGCACCACTCAAAAAAACAAGCATGGAAGCAAGCATTCAGAATGAGACTCCAGTGGTTCTCGTGGATAAAGATATCCTCAGTGAGTCATCGTGTTTGTTTTTGGACCTTTACATAAACACACTGTACAGAATGTAGGCCAGTACACTGTAATGAGATCTCAGACCCGCCGGGCCCAACATGAGGGAATACAGTAGATGTATCTGCTCTGACAGCTGTGGCAATGACAGTGCATGTACTTATAGGTCCAAGTAGAAATACTCCTGAATAGAATAGATGTATCTGCTCTGACAGCTGTGGCAATGACAGTGCATGTACTTATAGGTCCAAGTAGAAATACTCCTGAATAGAATAGATGTATCTTCTCTGACAGCTGTGGCCAATGACAGTGGTGGACAGAGTACTCAACGCCAGTACATGTACTTTAAGGTCCAAGTAGAAATACTCCTGGCAAGATGTATTATACTCAAAAGGACAAGTGGAAGTCCTCCTGTCAAATTTGTTCTGGAGTATACTTGCTTTTTAAAGTACAAAAGTACATTTTTAAAATATGTAATGCTGTATTAAATTGTGGACGTTTAAGAAGTAAATCATCAAGATTTTCAAGATGTTTTCCAAATATATCAAATACAGAGAAATTGGACATTATTAGTGCTTTATTATTATTATTATTATTATTAGTGTTTTTCCCTTCCTAGAGAAGTAGTGAAAGTAAGTATCCAAAAACAGAACGAGTTTGACACTTTTATGGCCCAATCAATCAACTCAATCAATCAATCAATCCAATCAATCAATCAATCAATCATTCAACTCATCTCACAATCCCTTCGAAGTTCAAAGGGATTAATAAACAGCCTATAATCAATTTATGTACAGTTTATATACTGTACAGTATACAAATATATTTAGCTAAACGTTACACAGTTGACCTTTAAGGAACAGCTAATTACAGTAGGCTACTCAAGTACTGTAAATGTATCTAGTTGTTTTTCATGTGTTTTATAGTTGTTGTCACTATGATATGATGTCACTATGATATGATGTCACTATGATATGATGTTGTGAAAAACATTGGATGTCATCACTGTATGATGTTTGTACTGTGTGTGGGTGGTTGTGTTGATGGTTTGTGACCACACACACACACACACACACACACACACACACACACACACACACACATTGCATGACAGCCTGAGAGCTGTCTCCATGGTGATACAGTGGGTAAAGGGATGAGTTAGAGAGAGACCCAGATGACATGTCTCAATCTCTCTCTCTCTCTCTCTCTCTCTCTCTCTCACTAACACGCATGCGCGCACACACACACACACACACACACACACACACACACACACACACACACGCACACACACGCACGCACATTCTCTGTCTGTTTCTCTCTCTGTCTCTCTCTCGCTCACTCTGTTTCTCTCTGTCTCTCTTTCTCTCTCTCTTTCCTCATTGTATAATATCCTCCCCCCCCCTCCCCACCCTCCCACATTGCCCCCTCCTCTCATTAATCAAAGTCATCCTCATTCCCAGTGGTAGAATGTTGGGTAGAAGACATATTCAGATTTTTGTTGTTGTTAGTCTGGAACACAAAGTGTGTGTAGTCTGGGACCCGACATCTTTTCCTATATAATTTGCATATTTACGGTAAATTAAATAAAAGTCATTGACTTCATGTGTAAGTAATCAACTGGGGAAGTTTCATGGTTTTAACAATTTCTTAAATGTTTTCATCCTATTCAGATATTCACCTACAGTATCACTGTATAAATAACAAAATAAGTGATGAATAAGAAATACTCCTGTGGAAGGGTGTTATTTATCATATATATATATATTCATTTACATTTGCCAGTCAAGTCTATGGACTTTTAGGATATTTTACAATGTTTGTTTTAGAGCACTTGACAGTATGACGTAAAATCCTTCGCCAGCCAAGTCTATGCACTTTAAGAAATAAGAAAACACCAAAGTGGAAAAAGCAGCACTCCAAAAAATTAAGAATGATACAAGACGGTGGAGTAGAACTAAGTACAGCATGTATTGAAACAGTACTCGAGTAAACGTACGCGTATACTTATACACTCCTCTCTGGTTATCTGTAAGGAGCCGTCCTCGTTAAGGGTCCTCGTTAAGGACACCTCGTTAAGGAGCCTCCTAATTGACTCGTTCCGCCTCTCTCTCTCTCTCTCTCTCTCTCTCTCTCTCTCTCTCTCTCTCTCTCTCTCTCTCCACGCTCTTCTGAACAGGGAGGTTGTGACACTCTGATCATTACTGGAACCTCGGAGCTCGCCGTTATGTCGATCCCGTGTTCGTCTCGCATTAGTCATCGGAAAAAAAGAAAAAAACATTTGAAATTCTCGTTTTAATGAATGCGAGGTGCCTTAATAATGTACTAGACGGTAGACCATCGGTTCTCATTAACCTTTTAATTTCAACAAAATTCATTAACTCAGAGAGAGAGAGAAGGAAATGCACCAAATAGATAATGTGCAGGTCTGCAACTCCGGGTTGTGTGTGTGTGTACGCATGGAACCTTATGATTCCATTTGTAAAATATCAGAATTAACCCATTCTGACCTGAGATCAGATTCATACGAGGTTTCCACTGGGACACACGCTGGTCTGATTAACCCATTCTGACCTGAGATCAGATTCTAAAAAATGTCAGTCGTTCTTCGAATTTTTCAAAAATAGCAGACCTACAAGCTCGTATCGCGCCACTCGGTGGCGCGATATGAGCTTGTAGATCTGCTATTTTTCAATAGGTAAAGCATAACATGATGCTAAACACCAAAATGGGTGCCCGGTCAGAATGGGTTAAACAAACGCTGGGTGTTTTACCGTGCAGTGAACTTGCAGTGAGCCACGCTTAAAAGCAGCACTATGTAACTCCTGAGGAGCAGCGATTGTGTGCTCTTTTGTTTTGGCCGGAAGGCAGGGGCTGGGATGGACAATTTTTTAATTGGTTGTTCAGTAATGAAGTTTTTGTTTTTGGAAAATTCATATAGAGAACGATGTGTCCATGAGTAACTGTCTATTTGTGTATATGTATTATTATTATATATGTACAATTTTGTATGTACAATTTTGTGGGCTGGGCATCTTATGATGTAGGAAACTTTAATAGAAACTGTTGTAGAGAGTTCATTTAAACTCTTGAGTTGAGAGTACACAGATGTAATCCCTCAAAACAGAGGCTGAATCTGTCTGCGACTCCCATTAACGACGAGTTGTTAGTAGGAACGAAAACAAAGGAGCACCCTAGAAGGGAGTTTAAACGGGCCAATTATAACATCCGGTCTCCGTCGAATCCGGGAATTAGCCGAGTCGACTCCTCCTGAGGCAAATTCAAAGAAATTGTCATTTTCTTTTCTTTATCGCCGATGCCGCGTTCCCAGATAGATACAAATGGAACCCAAATGGATTCCGTACTCTTGTTCCCAGATAGATACAAATGGAACCCAATGGATTCCGTACTCTCGTTCCCAGATAGATACAAATGGAACCCCAATGGATTCCGTACTCTTGTTCCCAGATAGATACAAATGGAACCCAAAGGATTCCGTACTCTCGTTCCCAGATAGATACAAATGGAACCCCAATGGATTCCGTACTCTTGTTCCCAGATAGATACAAATGGAACCCAATGGATTCCGTACTCTCGTTCCCAGATAGATACAAATGGAACCCCAATGGATTCCGTACTCTTGTTCCCAGATAGATACAAATGGAACCCAAAGGATTCCGTACTCTCGTTCCCAGATAGATACAAATGGAACCCAATGGATTCCGTACTCTCGTTCCCAGATAGATACAAATGGAACCCAAATGGATTCCGTACTCTCGTTCCCAGATAGATACAAATGGAACCCAATGGATTCCGTACTCTCGTTCCCAGATAGATACAAATGGAACCCCAATGGATTCCGTACTCTCGTTCCCAGATAGATACAAATGGAACCCCAATGGATTCCGTACTCTCGTTCCCAGATAGATACAAATGGAACCCCAATGGATTCCGTACTCTCGTTCCCAGATAGATACAAATGGAACCCAATGGATTCCGTACTCTTGTTCCCAGATAGATACAAATGGAACCCAATGGATTCCGTACTCTCGTTCCCAGATAGATACAAATGGAACCCAAATGGATTCCGTACTCTCGTTCCCAGATAGATACAAATAGAACCCAATGGATTCCGTACTCTCGTTCCCAGATAGATACAAATGGAACCCAATGGATTCCGTACTCTCGTTCCCAGATAGATACAAATGGATTCCGTACTCTCGTTCCCAGATAGATACAAATGGAACCCCAATGGATTCCGTACTCTCGTTCCCAGATAGATACAAATGGAACCCAATGGATTCCATACTCTCGTTCCCAGATAGATACAAATGGAACCCAATGGATTCCGTACTCTTGTTCCCAGATAGATACAAATGGAACCCAATGGATTCCGTACTCTCGTTCCCAGATAGATACAAATGGATTCCGTACTCTCGTTCCCAGATAGATACAAATGGAACCCCAATGGATTCCGTACTCTCGTTCCCAGATAGATACAAATGGAACCCAATGGATTCCATACTCTCGTTCCCAGATAGATACAAATGGAACCCAATGGATTCCGTACTCTCGTTCCCAGATAGATACAAATGGAACCCCAATGGATTCCGTACTCTCGTTCCCAGATAGATACAAATGGAACCCAATGGATTCCGTACTCTCGTTCCCAGATAGATACAAATGGAACCCCAATGGATTCCGTACTCTCGTTCCCAGATAGATACAAATGGAACCCAATGGATTCCGTACTCTCGTTCCCAGATAGATACAAATGGAACCCAAATGGATTCCGTACTCTCGTTCCCAGATAGATACAAATGGAACCCAATGGATTCCGTACTCTCGTTCCCAGATAGATACAAATGGAACCCAATGGATTCCGTACTCTCGTTCCCAGATAGATACAAATGGAACCCAATGGATTCCGTACTCTCGTTCCCAGATAGATACAAATGGAACCCCAATGGATTCCGTACTCTCGTTCCCAGATAGATACAAATGGAACCCAAATGGATTCCGTACTCTCGTTCCCAGATAGATACAAATGGAACCCAATGGATTCCGTACTCTCGTTCCCAGATAGATACAAATGGAACCCAATGGATTCCGTACTCTTGTTCCCAGATAGATACAAATGGAACCCAATGGATTCCGTACTCTCGTTCCCAGATAGATACAAATGGAACCCAATGGATTCCGTACTCTCGTTCCCAGATAGATACAAATGGAACCCAATGGATTCCGTACTCTCGTTCCCAGATAGATACAAATGGAACCCAATGGATTCCGTACTCTCGTTCCCAGATAGATACAAATGGAACCCAATGGATTCCGTACTCTCGTTCCCAGATAGATACAAATGGAACCCAATGGATTCCGTACTCTCGTTCCCAGATAGATACAAATGGAACCCAATGGATTCCGTACTCTCGTTCCCAGATAGATACAAATGGAACCCAATGGATTCCGTACTCTCGTTCCCAGATAGATACAAATGGAACCCCAATGGATTCCGTACTCTCGTTCCCAGATAGATACAAATGGAACCCCAATGGATTCCGTACTCTCGTTCCCAGATAGATACAAATGGAACCCAATGGATTCCGTACTCTCGTTCCCAGATAGATACAAATGGAACCCCAATGGATTCCGTACTCTCGTTCCCAGATAGATACAAATGGAACCCAAATGGATTCCGTACTCTCGTTCCCAGATAGATACAAATGGAACCCAATGGATTCCGTACTCTCGTTCCCAGATAGATACAAATGGAACCCCAATGGATTCCGTACTCTCGTTCCCAGATAGATACAAATGGAACCCAATGGATTCCGTACTCTCGTTCCCAGATAGATACAAATGGAACCCAATGGATTCCGTACTCTCGTTCCCAGATAGATACAAATGGAACCCAATGGATTCCGTACTCTCGTTCCCAGATAGATACAAATGGAACCCAATGGATTCCGTACTCTCGTTCCCAGATAGATACAAATGGAACCCAAATGGATTCCGTACTCTCGTTCCCAGATAGATACAAATGGAACCCAATGGATTCCGTACTCTCGTTCCCAGATAGATACAAATGGAACCCCAATGGATTCCGTACTCTCGTTCCCAGATAGATACAAATGGAACCCAATGGATTCCGTACTCTCGTTCCCAGATAGATACAAATGGAACCCAATGGATTCCGTACTCTCGTTCCCAGATAGATACAAATGGAACCCAATGGATTCCGTACTCTCGTTCCCAGATAGATACAAATGGAACCCCAATGGATTCCGTACTCTCGTTCCCAGATAGATACAAATGGAACCCAATGGATTCCGTACTCTCGTTCCCAGATAGATACAAATGGAACCCCAATGGATTCCGTACTCTCGTTCCCAGATAGATACAAATGGAACCCAAATGGATTCCGTACTCTCGTTCCCAGATAGATACAAATGGAACCCCAATGGATTCCGTACTCTTGTGAGTGCTCTTTGTGCCACACGAATAATTAATGTTTTGTGAGGAGAGAGAGAGCCATAATAAGACCATCAGACCCCCAGTGACCAACCCAGAGAGTCCTTTCTGGGGCCTAATGCTCTCCATATTTCACTTTGCAGCGACACATGCTGCAGTTAATAGTTATATGATGACACAGAGTGTGTAGGTAGTTATTAGTGTATATACAGTATGCATCCAGTAGTGTTGTGTTGATGTGCATTTAAGTGATGGTGTTGACTCACACCTCGCAGGGGAGCAATTATTAAATCCCCTATACTGTACCTGCGATAGCAATAACCCAGGATGTGTCGTGTTCGTGTGTTCGTGTGTGTCGTCGTCCCCCCCCCCCCCCCCCCCCCCCAATGAGCAACCCGCTTCGTGCATCATTATGAGAACATTAGCACATCACTCTCCTTAACCTGTTCTGGGTGATTAACGATTTTATCTCAACTCTTTGCTTCTGGGAGAACCTTGGAAGGAACAACATATTTTCAGATGTGAGGAGGGGGGGGGGGGTGGATTTAGAAGACATTTGTAGAATCGTCCTCAGGTCTACATGGGTTAATTATTTATGCGTGCTTGTGCGTGCGTGCGTGCGTGCATGCGTGTCTGACTCCTCCTAACCGTCTCTCTCTCTGTCTCTCTCTCTGTCTCTCTCTCTCTCTCTCTCTGTCTCTCTCTCTCTCTCTCTCTCTCTCTCTCAGGGTTCAGGTGGAGTTTTACGTCAATGAAAACACATTCAAGGAGAGGCTGAAGCTTTTCTTCATCAAAAACCAAAGGTCAAGTAAGTAATGAGAGTACACGTCTGAAAGTAATGAGAGTACACATCACCAAGTCTCTGTGTGGTCCCTGGAACAGCATATTTTCAGATGGGGAGGAAGCGGAGGCATATTACATATCATTTGTGGGGTCCTTGACATGAAATATTGAGAATCACTGATACAGAAACATAAGGTTTTTCAGAATACTGCCACAGTATAAACGAACTGAAGTGAAGGAAATGTATAAAATAAATAAATGAAACCACAATGTAGAATAAATGGAATCCAATTTCAACCTCAGCTGGGGCGTTTTTATGTCAGTGCTTCTCAAAAGTTCCAGGGGGTTCCCGGTTAAATTAACCTTTTGCCTCACCTTTAGCCCATTTTGGACAGGAACTATATATACTTTAGCTATTGAAAAATAGCACATCTACAAGCTCATAGCGCGGCACTCGGTGCTGCGCTATACGAGCTTGTAGGTCTGCTATTTTTTGAAAATGTAGTGCAAATCTTTGAATATATATTCTTTCACAACTGTCACGGTTTAAGACAAGGAGATATAGGAGAAGTGCAGGACAGACAAACGGAGGCTAAGTACGATGCAAGAGGTTTTAATATTAGAATGAAATACACGAGGAGAAACACTAGGAATAAACACGTTGACTTACATTGAGGATCTGACAAAGGACTGAAACACACTGGGGCATATATATATATATATATATATATATATATATATATATACAAAGACTGACTATAGACACAGGTGAACAACTTACAAAATCAACACAGGGATTGGCTGAGAGACAAACAAGACACAGGTCCTTGGCAGGACAAAAAAGGCATCTCGATATAATCTCTCCAGACAATCTCTGACCTCGTCCCCGTCCGTAGGCCGTGTTGATGGAGGAGTGTGTTGTTGTTTCAACACCAGTGTGTTGCTTCAACATCCTCCCTCATGGAACCTGCCGTCCTCAGACACAGGGTGGAGGGACTGGGGAAGGGAGTGGTCCCATAGCCAGGGGGACTGGGGGATGGAGTGGTCCCATAGCCAGGGGGACTGGGGGATGGAGCTGTCCCACAGAGACAAGGCTTATAGATTGAGGTTTTTTTTGGTCATTGTTATAGGAAGAGAAAGTCTGACTGTCTGACTGTCTGACTGTCTGACTGTCTGACTGTCTGACTGTCTGACTGTCTGACTGTCTGTCTGACTGTCTGACTGTCTGACTGTCTGACTGTCTGACTGTCTGACTGTCTGTCTGACTGTCTGACTGTCTGACTGTCTGACTGTCTGACTGTCTGACTGTCTGACTGTCTGACTGTCTGACTGACTGTCTGTCTGACTGTCTGACTGTCTGACTGTCTGTCTGACTGTCCTGACCCCCCCACGTGGGTCCGTAACAAGTGACACGCAGCAAAGGTCGTCGGGGTCGGCATTCGAACTCGCGACACGCTGCCTGTCAGCTTGGATCTTTTGTCCGCATTGCAGCCTGTAGGTGGCGCTACGCCAGCGGCTCGGGGCCAGAAAGTACATCTTCTAAATTAGTTTTCATCCAATCATTCATTTCATGAAAGGGCGAATTTCATCCAACCCATTTATCATGAGCACAAGTACAGTATAGGCTATGATAGATTTATGATCATTTTCTTTCCAATTTCACTCCTGGCGTCTCCATCCAATCCAATCCAATCCACTTTATTTATATAAGCACGTTTCAAAACTCAGAGTTTACAAAGTAAAATAAAAACAAATGCACTAAAGCTAAAACCACACAGAAAAACAACAGCGAGAAAACCAAGTACAAACAGTGAAAACTGGCTGAAATGCTGGAAACATAATGAGCCTTGATATGAAAAAGGTCTGCCTCCCCCTGGCCAGCCAACTGGTCTCTATACTGCCTCCCCCTGGCCAGCCGGGGCGCCTGATGGAGGGGAAAGGAACTGGTTGGAATAACGTGTTCCTTCCACAAGCTACGTCCAACCAGGGAAACTCCCCCCCTGTCAGGTGTAAAGGAGCAACTTGGACACTCAGGCATGAAGGAAGCATGAGTTCAAGTCCGTTGCTCTCCCCTTGTCCCCCATATATGGGGACTAGGTTGGTCTCCCCTTGTCCCCCATATATGGGGACTAGGTTGGTCTCCCCTTGTCCCCCATATATGGAGACTAGGTTGGTGGAGGGTGTGTAGAGCCCAGGATCACATTAGATGATTGACACAGGGGTGAAAAATGGGTTACAAAAATCGTGGGATAAAAATTATGAGAAAAAGAAACGTAGAATGAAAGCCACTGCTCTACAGCAGTGGCTGCAAACATAATCTAGATCTATTCACCACTCTCGACACTAAAGAAAATCCCTTTATATTAAAGGGATATATATTTTTCCTAAATGAGCACTTTAAGGATTGTGTGCTCAATGTCAGCTCCATCTTCGTCACTGAAGCCTCCACTGTGACTGACGGAGACAGAACAACAGCTCTTCTAATGGAAATGTCACGCCTCGCTATAGGGCGCCGTCAGTCAACGTGTGTGTGTGTGTGTGTGTGTGTGTGTGTGTGTGTGTGTGTGTGTGTGTGTGTGTGTGTGTGTGTGTGTGTGTGTGTGTGTGTGTGTGTGTGTGTGTGTGTGTGTGTGTGTGTGTGTGTGGTTGCCCATAGGTTTCTAAATCATTTTAGTATTGACAGCCAGTGCTCGATCTATAAAGGAAAACATTTCACTTCAGATGAAGCCGCAGGTGGCTGCAGGCATGCCTGTTCCAATGTGCAAAAAAAAAACGACATCATTATTAGTTCAAGCAACTATAGTGCCCCCCGCTGGCTGTCACGTGTAACTAGCAGCCCTGCCAGAGGTATAGTTGTGTGCACTGTTTTGCTGTGATCACATGCATGCGTGCACCCATAGGGGATTCTATTTACTACATGTATTTACATGTGCATGTACTGTAATCACATGCATGCATGCACCCATAGGGGATTGTATCTACAGCGTGGGGAGAAATGTGTTCAGGGTCGCATTTATAATGGGGAGAACGAGACATATTGTACATATGCACATGCACATGAAGGTGCCCGTGCATGTGCACACACACACACGCGCACGCACAGTCGCACACATGCGCGCACGCACACGCGCACACGCACTGTGCATGGATTCCATCGAGATTGGATCATTTGATAAATACGACTTAGCACTCACAGTATAGCACGGCTTACTGGGAGGGTGCCATGGCTATAATTAGCAGCTTCCTAACATGGAGAAGGCACTGCTACATATATATACAGTATACCTCGGTCCACTTCATAGATATTGCTACTGTAGGCATGTAACGATTCACTCAACGATCACGATGTTTGAAACACAAATGTGTTTTCCAGACAAAAATGACCACGTTTCTATAGACAGTTTTCTCTTTTCCTCTTTTCAGCGCAGTAGCGAATTACTGAAAACTCTTTGTTCATTATTATCTTAACCCGTTTATGCTTGACATCGAAATAAACAAAAACGTTCGCTCTGAAAGAATAATATTATTCAAAGATTTGTGTCGCATTTTTACGATAAAAAAAATAAATAGCAGACCTACAAGCTCGTAGCGCGCCACTCGGTGGCGCGCTACGAGCTTGTAGATCTGCTGTTTTTCAATAGCTAAAGTATAACATAATGCTTATAGTTAAAACACCAAAAGGGGTTCCCGTTCAGAATGGGTTAAAGATCCTGTGTTTTCTTCTGTTTGCGCGGTTTTCTGTTGTTTTGCATCACGATACATATTTTATTACGTCGATTTAAATCGATCTGTGCCACTGTCGTCGTGCGACGAAGTGGAGCATTAATTAAAAAAACAAACATAAGGCGTTGGAATATGTAAATGAGATTTCCGCCCCAGAGCAACGATATATATATATAGGCTAACGTGTCAATGCATCTGTTCTCGTTCTTAAGGCCCTCATTCCTTACAGTATGTGAACATAAATAAATAATTCTGACCTCTATGTATATACGGTATGCATGTTGCGCAGCATGCTAATATAATGTACTTCGTAATAACGGGGTACATTTGGTTCCATATTGTACACTCCCTGCGCTGAATTAACACTCAGGATTCTACGGTGTAAAGGTTTCCCCCGGCCGTGTTTTCAAAGTGTGAGCGTCACAATGAATCACAGCTGACAGGCTGCAGCAGAGGGGCCTGGATTACACAGGCTTCATGGTGCAGACTTTGCAGACTGTGTGTGTGTGTGTGTGTGTGTGTGTGTGTGTGTGTGTGTGTGTGTGTGTGTGCGTGTGCGTGTGTGTGTGTGCGTGCGTGCGTGCGTGTGTGGGTCAGCGACAGCGAGTGCTAAACGCGATGACAGGGGACAACTGTACAGTACAGTAGAGCATGCTGTGTTTCTCATGTCAAGGACCCATACATGAATGTAGTTACGGTACGGACTTACTCACTCCTCTTCGTCCCCTGTGGGACGTACAGTATGGCTTCAATGAGCGCTCTCTCTCCATTGCATCTGATCCCTGGCAGCACGTTGGGCCTCTCCTGCCCGCCCACGACGGGTCTATCTGTTCCTGTCACGTTTAACCAAAACTGTCAGACAACCCAAATGCAGACACGACAAGGAGGGCAAAGTCCAAGGGTGTTTTCATTAAAACAAAAATGATGAGCTTGTAGGCAACTGTCCAGAATGATTAATTAATGGCTACTTTTCAGAAAGCTAGCAGGTAGGCTGGCAGGCAAACAGGCAGGCAACTGAGGCAGAAGGAAAAAAACAAAGTCAAAAACCAAAAAAAAACACTGGAACAAAGCAATAGTATAGAGCAAAAAAACACTAGGAATAATTATCACTAGGAAACACTATGAAATAACAGCTAGAAGCGTTTATACCGCACGGATCTGGCAGCGTGCGGCGAGGAAACCAGGGCCTTTATGGAGTGGTGGTGATGAGGAGATGATGGCAGGCAGGTGAGTGAGATTGGATGATCAGAGCCAGGTGTGCCAATCTGGAAAGCCAGGAACCAAGCCTACGCCCACACACAGACACACAGACAGACACAAATAGTCTGACACACACAGGGGGCCGTGACAGTTCCAGCTCCTTGCGTCACAGTTCAGCACCAGATGGTCTTTTAGGCCTCCCAGGTTTTCTTATGCCTGGTGGTGTCCATCTTAAGGCGGTACGGACACACCCGCCCGAAAAGATGATTTTATAACATTAATTTCCACCACACTGCAGTGCCATTTACACACCTGTCTTCAACTCCCTCGTCAGCCCACCTGTGAACACTTTGCCAATCAACCTGCTCCTATAAAACTGGACTCTTCACAAACTCTCATTGTCAGTTCATAGCTTGATGTCATGGTTGCTTGTCTCTGGATTCCTGTTTTGACTACAT
Source organism: Protomyctophum bolini (assembly GCF_963924005.1). NCBI lineage: Eukaryota > Metazoa > Chordata > Actinopteri > Myctophiformes > Myctophidae > Protomyctophum > Protomyctophum bolini. The sequence continues at coordinate 32,541,999 of NC_137883.1, forward strand.
TGTAATTTTGCAATTGTCTGATTCCTGCCTACTACTTCAGTGTAAAGATCTGCCTTATTCTTTATTAAATACTTAACCCATTCTGACCGGGAACCCATTTTGGTGCTAGCATCATGTTATGCTTTAGCTATTTAAAAATAGCAGACCTACAAGCTCATAGCGCGCCACCGAGTGGCGCGCTACGAGCTTGAAGGTCTGCTATTTTTGAAAAATCGAATAACGACTGACATTTTTTTAAATCTGATCCCAGGTCAGAATGGGTTAATCAGACCCAGTGTGTGTCCAGTGGAAACCTCGTATGAATCTGATCTCAGGTCAGAATGGGTTAAATACTATTCTTGTTTGTTGTTACTCTGCACTTGGGTTCGACATCCATGACAGATATATCGCAATTTTTTATTCCACGATGACTGACACGTTGTCTGTCTGGCTGCATTGAATGTATGAGTGAACTGGTCGCATGGTGATGACCCCTGGTCGTGGATCGTGGTCACATGGTGATGACCCCTGGTGACCCCTGGTCGTGTGGTGATGACCCCTGGTGACCCCTGGTCATGTGGTGATGACCCCTGTTGACCCCTGGTCGTGTCCTGTGTGTGTTTTCTTTGCTCCTCAGGTCTGAGAATCCGCCTGTTCAACTTCTCCCTGAAGCTGCTGACGTGTTTCCTCTACGTGATGAGAGTGTGGCTGGACAACCCTGAGGAAGTGGGATGGTGAGAGACTGCCGCGAGCCGCCCTGACACCCACAATGCACCTGTACTGTTGTTTTACCCTGACACCCACAATGCACCTGTACTGTTGTTTTACCCTGACACCCACAATGCACCTGTACTGTTGTTTTTGGCAGCTAATGTCTATTTTAGTTTATAGTCTTTGGAATTAAACTAGTCTTAGTCTTAGTCTTCCAGTCACCTGGAATGTTTTAGTGTTTTAGTTTTAGTCGACTAAATATCACACGATTTTAGTTCCATTCCGGTCAAACAGAATGCTACTGATGTTTCTTCACTGGAAAGACTAGTTACTACTACATTAAAAACCTCATTGATAAAACCTGCTAACATGCAGGCTGCTGTGAAAAAGGGTCTATTGTTCATTGTTCCAGATACCCCCCGCGCCAGCTTTGCATTTGGGCATTTTAGTCAAATGACAATCAAATATTGCTCATATTGCTGTGGCAATAATGCAAATAATGGTGACAACTAAACATATCACAGCCCTTCTGTAGCATGCACTTATAACTGAGTCGTGTCTATCCACCTCTAGCATCATCTGATAATATTTGCAGTTTGTTATCAATAGAGAGTATTGCACATGCATGATTTCCCCATCAGGACACGCCCCCCTCATCTAGACTGAGTGGCAGAACATTGAGCAGCATGTTGGAGTGTTGGAGTTTGGAAGCGCTCGTTGTAAATCACTCAACCGTCCTGCCGTACCACCTGTTTCTAAATGTCACATAATGCAGGAGGCAGCAAAATGTTGTTGTTGAAAACAAGCACTTCCAAACTCTGACACTTGGAAACATAATCAAATGCAGGTAGAAAGAGGATAATTCAAGCTTTTCGTAACAGCTGCAATGTTGGTTGAGTTTAACATTGTTTAATGCAATCAGACAGGACTTTTCTGTCTGGCTGAATGGGGCTGTCAAGACCAGAAAGTAGTTTAAATTTGTGCCACTCAGTGGGCGCATATACGGTCCCTCTATATCAGGATGCAATTATTGTGTTTTTCTGTCTTATCTCGCTCCAAGTACTGTAGCATAAATGGCCGGTCCTCGTGTCTCAGTGGAGAGCGGTGTGGAATATTCATACATAGATGGTTTTTATCGTGCACCGTGCTGGCAGCTCTAAAAGACGCAGCAGGCTGTTCCTTTATGGCAGAAAACTGACTGGACCATTTCCCCGCGGGGGCATGTTTTCTAGGCTCGCTGCGTGCGTGCGTGCGTGCGTGCGTGCGTGCGTGTGTGTGCGTGCGTGCCTGCGTGCGTGCTCCTTCACACTCATAGACACATGAATGGAGGCCAGATCTTTCACACTTTTCCTCCCGGTTTTCTTCCACAGTCCAAACTGTCAAAACAGCACAAGGAGTTTAGAACCCAAAGACAACGACACAATCAACTGGTAAGATGACGTCAACGTGCCCTATAATGTCTCGTGAATTATTATGACACATTCAGGTTATCCTTGTAGCAATTATTATGGTGTATGTATACTGTATGAGCTATGATAAACAAGACAAATTAATGTTTAATCAGTTGCACCTGTTTTGCCTTCTGTCTCGACAGGGAGTTGATCTTCTGGGTTAACAGACGGGTTCCAGTATGGGCGATACAGGTGAGAGGAAATTAACCGCCACGAGTCCACGTCAGGAGCGGTGGTGTCCCGTTCACTTCCGTTCTGTTCAGAGTGAAGGAGTCTCAAGGTTCACGTTGTGGTGATTTGGGACGTGTCTCGTTCAGCGCGTGGAGTTCAACACTGGGGAACTTTAATCGGGCACCAACCAATAGGAAAGAAGCGTTTCGTTGACCTCACTTAATTGGCAGGCATTTCACTGCTAGTTCCTTTCAGTGAGCCAATTAAATCACTCAGAGGCGGACTTACAGTACCATTGGGCAACAGCCCGGGGGCTTTTTTTAATGATTTGAAATTGTAAAGTATTGCAATCCAATTCAAGTGAGATTTATGTTTAGTTATTGTACATTTAGTATTATGGTTAAAACATTGAGAGCTTCTGCTCAGACAGTGACGCTGTGTTGTGGGGTAGCTGTGGAAACCCCTGTCATGTCGCTGTGTCTTCAGCGACTAGTCTGTCTGCCTGCCTTTCTCTTTTGGGGGTGCTGGGTACCCCAAAATTACAGCGAAATTAGAACAAAATACGACAATCTTTTTCCGACCAAAATGCACCACACAGCCCACACAGCCCTGCAATTTTGTCTAGCCCAGGGGACCTTGGGAGGGTAAATCCGGCCCTGCCAATCACAAGACAACATCCGTAACCATTCACAACAAGCACAATAACTATAAAGATTTAAAAAAATGTCCAAACAAGCTTGTTTTTTGTTTTTTTTAGCTTTAAAGCTATATATATATATATATATTCTTGAAAGTGTATGCAATATGCATACAGTGTTGGCAACACAATGTACATTTCCAAATGAAGGGTGGCAAGTAAAATTATGCATTTTATTTTTTCAAAAATAGTGAAAAATGCCCATTCTACAAGCCCACAATGCATTCCATCACGACTTGATTGATTGAATATTTTATTAGACAAAAAGAAAAATGTAAACAGCACAATGTACAGTCAGGTATTTTGGTCCAAAGGGATTTCCGAAGAAAGACCTTGCGGTCTTGTTTCCATTCGGGTCGTGCCATGCTCTCAACACACACTTATTATCGTATAAGTTTGTGTCCCGGGGAAACACATGACATACATTTCTCTTGTGTAGTCTCACGCTGAAACAGTGTGGGAATAATCGATTTAGCGAGTTGTAGAGCCGTTTGTAGAGGCTGTGAGTCGTGGTGTTATAATCTCTCCTCCTCCTCAGGTGACAGTGGCCTTAATCAGCTTCCTGGAGACCATGCTGATCACATATCTCTGCTACAAGGTAAGGAGACCTGGCAGTACGGTGGAAGAAGTGTTTTTACGCAAGTAAAAGTTATTAATAGCCTACCATAATATACTGTAGAAATACTGTGTTAAGGTGAACTTGTAGAACGGCTATATTTAAAATCAAGTTTTCAAATAACTGCAGTGGAGTAGAGATCACACTTGTGTGAAGTGAGGGGCTGCTGACACTCGGCATCAAGGGTTGGATTGGGGGGTATAAGTCCCGCATGCGACATACTAGCGTCATGTCCAGGGGGTGTACTGGGACATCAAGCTGCCTCATGGCTACAGAAACACTATTGGCCTCATGGCTCGGCAAGGCTACTTACAACTTAAAGTAAAAGTACCGTCAAATTGTACTTGAGTAAATGTACTTAGTTACTCTCCACCACTGGAACCCGGCCATCGTGGCCGTTTCCTGCTCCCCGGTGTAGCTGATGAGCTGTCATGGTGGCAGCAGTGAGAGATGGTGAGCATTATGTCAGCGAACATCAGTCTACTTAAATAGACCACATGCAGTAGATGAACCCTCACGGTGTGGTTGGTTAGAGTATGAATGAATGAGCGCGAGAGCGGCTCTACTCCCACGCCTGGCCCTGAACTACAACTACTATTAACACAGCACTCTGTTTCATTCATCCTATGAAAAATGGCATCCATACAGGAATGAATAGGTTTCACCAGGGAGGGAGGGAGGGAGGTGCTTTATCAGGTTCATTTCACAGTACAGGTGAAGAGAATGAATAGGTTTCACCAGGGAGGGAGGGAGGGAGGTGCTTTATCAGGTTCATTTCACAGTATAGGTGAAGAGAATGAATAGGTTTCACCAGGGAGGGAGGGAGGGAGGTGCTTTATCAGGTTCATTTCACAGTATAGGTGAAGAGAATGAATAGGTTTCACCAGGGAGGGAGGGAGGGAGGTGCTTTATCAGGTTCATTTCACAGTATAGGTGAAGAGAATGAATAGGTTTCACCAGGGAGGGAGGGAGGGAGGTGCTTTATCAGGTTCATTTCACAGTATAGGTGAAGAGAATGAATAGGTTTCACCAGAGAGGGAGGGAGGTGCGTCATCAGGTTCATTTCACAGTATAGGTGAAGAGAATGAATAGGTTTCACCAGGGAGGGAGGGAGGGAGGTGCTTTATCAGGTTCATTTCACAGTATAGGTGAAGAGAATGAATAGGTTTCACCAGAGAGGGAGGGAGGTGCGTCATCAGGTTCATTTCACAGTACAGGTGAAGAGAATGACAGACAAGCGAAAAGGCCTATATCTGGACCACCAGCATCACCATAGATCAACAGAGCAGCAGAGCCTGATGCTCTCACCAGCCCGCTGATGCAGAGAAACTCATGAACAATGCATAACTTATGTCACTCCTTTGACACAAATCGGGTATGCAAGCTTTGCACAACGACCTGCAAGCTTTATACTTGACACTGGAGAAATGGAAGCACATTTCTCTGGTCTGTTGCTTCCATCTCATGGTGAGGGTTGGACCATGACTCCATACAGTCCTCACAGCCTTTTTCATTCCAAGCACTGACTGCACCTCCAGTTATATTGGTATGCATTATGGTACGCGGAGCCAGAACACGATTCCAGCATCTCTGAATGCGTCGCACTGAAAACCTGAATATTTCTTTTGCTATTTTCTTATCCTGAAAAGTAAAATTTGTATTTCATTTCAAATACATTTCGTTATAGTTATGTTAACTTTATGAACTAAATACAAATACATTGCACATGTAAAAAAAAAGAGACAATAACATTTTAATACTGCTCATTAAGCTACTAAAGCTGGTCATGTTTGCATGATTGGAATTGTAACAGCTGAAATAAAAGAGCTTCATCAGTATCCCAATATTAACCTGAGGGCCGCATTGAGTGTAGGTGGGGGGCCACATGTGGCCCCCGGGCCGCCAGTTTCCCCATGTATGCTATAGAGAGTCTAGAACTATATACACGCCCCTTCTAAGCCCAGGAAGAAAGCTGTCATCTGGCCATCCTGTTCATGAAAATATACAGATTTTAAAATCTTTTAAAATACATTTGTTGAATTTTCCTTTTCTGCTAATTAAGCAGCTTGCTTTCCCTAATTGACATTGGGGAAAAGGAATAGCTAGACGGGACATCCGCTTTACTCCCAGATAGTTCTCGGTGCTTCCTTTGCACAGACTGTATGACGGAAGCATTCGGATATGGTGTGAGTCGACAGTTTAGCTCGAGAGGGTCCATTTGGTTTCCTATTATATCAAACAAATGTAGCTGAGGACCCCCTGGAACAATTTTGGCTGATACGGTCTGGTTTATTATTAGCCAGGCTACCATTTCATTCCATTTGTACATCTGAGGCCTAAAGTTATGCATACCAAACAATGGGGGTCATTGCATACTGTATAAATACAGTATGCATATATTTGTTCAATAGAGCGCATAATGTATTATGCAGCAGAAATGTAATCATATGCAGGAAACAAAAAGTTAGCTCATAAGTCAAACAGTGGTTAATTAAGCTTGTTAAAAGTGTCCCCTGCTGTGCATATAGTAGCCTACCAACACAAGCCAGGGAATACATGATACGCTATAAATGAACACAATTAGGTTAAAAAATATAGCTTGCGTGCGTGCATTGATTTTGACCACCCCATTACTTACACAGCAGCATTATTGTAACTTCAGGATAGGCTATAGAAGCTCTGATCTGAGATCAGTGCTAACACCTTGTATATCTCAAACAAAGAAGTGGTCAATTTAGATTTATTTCCCTCATCTCAGCATCAGCTCACTGCACTTCAAACGGGCATAATAACAGAGTTGTTATCCTGCCTCTGCTTAACCCATTCTGACCTGAGATCAGATTCTAAAAATGTCTTCTACATCCTGAAAGTTTTCCATTCTGACCTGAGATCAGATTCTAAAAAATGTCTTGTTTGAAAATGACAGTATTCTGAAAAAGCTATGTTTCTATGTCAGTCGTTCTTCGATTTGTCAAAAAATAGCAGATCTACAAGATCGTAGCGCGCCACCGAGTGGCGCGCTACGATCTTGTAGATCTGCTATTTTTCAGTAGCTAAAGCACAACATAATGCAAAACACCAAAAAGGGGTTCCCGCACAAAATGGGTTAATGATGTGTTTTTACGCTTTTTTCTTTTTAATGAATTATTTTAAATTCATAAATAATAAACGAATAAACAGCCCCGATACAACTTCACTTGTTTGATCTCGTCTATAACTGTTTCTAATGACGTCCACTTTACATTTTTCTTTCTCGTTCTCTGTACAGGGGAACATTTGGGAGCAGATATTCCAGATGTCTTTCATACTGGAGATGATCAATACAGTGCCATTTATAATAACGGTGAGTAATAAGTACGTGATCGATCTATAGTTGTACTGCAAAGCAATGAAATTAGTGGAGGCAAAAAGTCGCATTGATTTCACATTGCGTATAGAATGTGTTTTGTTGTTTTGTTTACAAAGTGCCGCTGGGGCTGGTTATATAAAACTATTTTAATACGCCTATTAATGTTTCCCACTGTGACCATGGCCCAGGGAACAGGAGGCTATTTGTCATTCAGCGTTCCTTTTATCGGTATCACACAGAGTCTTTGACAGGGTACAAAATGACTCTTATCTTCTCTTAAAAAAATAAAATAAAAATATATGTCTACAGCCTGGAATAGACTTCCATTTCAACTCCGACCTAACCCTAACCCTCTGTAGACATTTCTAAAGCTCAACTCAAGACTCACCTTTTTAGTTGAGTTTAGCACAAAATGCTTTGTGGTTGCACTGCCTTCATCAGCATGACTAAAGGCCCCATAGACGAGGGCTGTGTGCCACAACATGACTAAAGGCCCCATAGACGAGGGCTGTGTGCCACAACATGACTAAAGGCCCCATAGATGAGGGCTGTGTGCCACAACATGACTAAAGGCCCCATAGACGAGGGCTGTGTGCCACAACATGACTAAAGGCCCCATAGACGAGGGCTGTGTGCCACAACATGACTAAAGGCCCCATAGACGAGGGCTGTGTGCCACAACATGACTAAAGGCCCCATAGACGAGGGCTGTGTGCCACAACATGACTAAAGGCCCCATAGACGAGGGCTGTGTGCCACAACATGACTAAAGGCCCCATAGACGAGGGCTGTGTGCCACAACATGACTAAAGGCCCCATAGATGAGGGCTGTGTGCCACAACATGACTAAAGGCCCCATAGATGAGGGCTGTGTGCCACAACATGACTAAAGGCCCCATAGATGAGGGCTGTGTGCCACAACATGACTAAAGGCCCCATAGACGAGGGCTGTGTGCCACAACATGACTAAAGGCCCCATAGATGAGGGCTGTGTGCCACAACATGACCGCACAGTATGTGACAAATACCCCAACAGCAAGTCACGCCGCTATACATGCACAATATCATATCATATATCAATTATTCATCAAGAAACAGAAGCTCTTCCGCCCATGGAAGCAGGACATGTCTGTGTGGCACCTTGTATTGCCTGTGTGTGTGAAATGTGCTACTATACACAGGGTTCCATGTCCCGGGGTTATGTTTAGGAGATCATGTTTCATCCCTGCTGCTTCTGTTGACTTTATCATGTTGTTTTCTCCTTCTTTTCCCCTCCAGATCTTCTGGGCTCCACTGAGACACATATTCGTCCCTGTGTTTCTCAACTGCTGGTTAGCCAAATGTGCCCTGGAGAACATGATCGTGAGTACTTAACCCATTCTGACCTGAGATCAGATTCATACGAGGTTTCCACTGGACACACACTGGTCTGATGAACCCATTCTGACCTGAGATCAGATTCTAAAAATGTCAGTCGTTCTTCGAATTTTTCAAAAATAGCAGACCTACAAGCTCGTATCGCGCCACTCGGTGGCGCGATATGAGCTTGTAGATCTGCTATTTTTCAATAGGTAAAGCATAACATGATGCTAACACCAAAATGGGTGCCCGGTCAGAATGGGATAATAACATACTTCCACAGCGTATAGGCTGGGCTGCTCAACATACATAGTCAATTTGTAATTGAGGCATTTAGCCGACGCTCTTTTCCAGAGACACTTACAAAGTGCAAGATCAGAGTAAATTGCATGAACCCTAGTCAGCCACGGCGAGGAATAGAAATCCATTAAGCACAACAAATGAACACGGAGAATACCAGGTATAAACATCAAACCTAGCATCTAACTAAACAACATGCTACAGATATCTATATACATGGTATATATGGGCATATACATTTATATAGATATAGATATTAGTAGTTGTGTTCGAGCAAACAGTATATGCCTGTCTAGAAATCAGTGGTTCTCAAACATTGTCATGCCAACGGCCGGCCCCCAGATTCACTAATCCCACAAATCTGAAAAGCCAGAAGATCTAAAAGCCTAACGCGTTGCAACGTGTTTGTAGATTTGAGGATAACGGTTGCATGTAACTATACTCGCAAACCAAACGGTTACAAGGAGTTGCACGGCGAATCGTTGGTGTGGTTTTGGGCCTAAATAACGTAACGTGGGTGAATATGGGACCAAGATACTGTACAAAGTGTACATGATCTGCATTCTGCAGAGCCATCTCAAAATGGTGATATGATACATAAGGACGTACAGTAGGAGTGCTAGGGGTGATATAGAGCCTTTCCCAGTTCAACAACATACAGTATAAGCTTTCTCTGGATACATACTGTACATACATGAACGAGCACGCCGATGGATACATAGAAGTGCACACTAGCCCATTCTGACCTGAGATCAGATTCTATAAATGTCTTCTACATCCTGACAGTTTTCTGAAAAAGCCATGTTTCTATGTCAGTCGTCCTACGATTTTTCAAAAAATAGCAGATCTACAAGCTCGTAGCGCGCCACTCGGTGGCGCGCTACGAGCTTGTAGATCTGCTATTTTTCAATAGCTAAAGCATAGCATAATGCTAACACCAAAATGGACTAGACAACAACTCAGGTAGGAAGGTGAAAAATCAAAGTCATAGATGTGTCATAGAAGTGCACCAGCTGGTATGCAGGTATTGGTACAATCACGCTGACGTAATAATAATCTATGGCTCCAGTCAGGACGTGGTCGCTACGGGGACAGATGGCAGGGTTTCCGGGGCCAAAGCACATGGATAACAGCTTGAACATGGGGTTGGAACGGGCTCACCCCGTATGACTGAACAGGGATCATTATTAGCATGCATTCCAAAACCTGTTTGAAATGCAAAAAAACAATTGAGAGAGAATTAAGCTAGGCTACTAGCTTAAAGATGGAGTGCCGTTGCACCACTCAAAAATGTTGATGGGATATGCTGTTTGACATCGTCATGCAACAAAGTCTAAAACAGGGCAACGGTGGTAGTGGTAGTTTTATATCTAAAAAGGCAATTCATTAATTATTCTCCTGTGTGTCCAGAATGATCTCCACCGTGCCATCCAGAGGAACCACTCTGCCATGTTCAACCAGGTGCTCATCCTCATCTGCACCTTGCTGTGTCTGGTGTTCACTGGGTGAGTTGTCCTTTTACTCCACTCCTTCTCTAAGGTATCTGTGTCTGGTGTTCACTGTGTAAGTTGTCATTTTACTCCACTCCTTCTCAAAGGTTAGGGTTAGGGTTAAGTTTAGGGTTAAGGTTAGGGTTGCTGTGTCTGGTGTTCACCGGGTGAGTTGTCCTTTTACTCCACTCCTTCTCTAAGGTATCAAATATATTTGAACCTTTATCGAGAAAGGATATCCCCTTGAGATGCATCATCTCGTTTTCGAGGAGGTCCACTAGGCTAGCAACATACAGACAATACAGAGCAATACAGTAGACAGAAACGTTACTACATCCATGCATACGTTACAGAACAAAACCGAAAGCTCTCCCAAGCTGGTCGCTCCCACCCCACCTAATCACCCAGAGAATAAGGCACTTAATACATCATGGTGCTCATATAGTGGACATAGATAAAACATAAGAAATCAAAAATCAAAAACAAACTGTTAAATATACTGTATGCACATGCAGTAAAATGCTTTAACGACATGAGATGGATACACAATTACAAACGTGCACATCATGCATGGATGTCAAATTACAGTATATTTGCAGGTTTGTATGTAAAAAAAACAAACTGAGGCATATCAGAAGAACGGACCGCCTGTAACTGTGAGTGCTCAAACAAACGGAACCAATTAAGTGGAACCGCTTCGTCAGATTGAAATGAAAACACTTGTGGTTTTACAAGCGTTTAATGTTGAGGCAGAGATAAAAAACCTTTGATCAAATATCAAGTATAACGAACTAAGCGTCCTTGAAATGAAAAGGGCTTGAGGATCACTGCTTCACTGCAGTCAGACATCTGTGGCTGGAGCCCCGTGTCTCATTTAATCTTACTTGGGTCTTGTGCCCCCCCTGGGGGGTTGACACCATGCAGCCTCCACAAGAAAGACTGACATTTTTAATATCTTAATATCAGTGACTCTCAGTCACCCCCCCCCCCCCCCCCCATACCTACTGTAAGCTCTGTGTTTCATGGCCTGTTTTTGTCTTTCATGTACACATTTTAAATACAAATCACTTTAACCCATTTTGGGTGGGAAACCCTGTTGGTGTTTTAATCATTATGTTATAGTTTAGCTATAGTTTAGCTATTCAAAGATTTGCGCCACGACTTTTCAAAAACATAGCAGACCTACAAGCTCGTAGCGCGGCACCGAGTGCCGCGCTATGAGCTTGTAGGTCTGCTATTTTTCGTGGCGCAAATCTTTGAATATATATTCTTTCAGAGAGAAGCTTTTTTAACTCATATCCTTGCTTCTGGGGGGTCCCTGGAACAACATATTTTCCAAAAGCTTATAGCCGCTATTTTTTTTTGTTAACATTTAATTTAAAAAAGGACAGAAATTTCTTGGTACATTTCAGTTATTTGTCATACCCTGTGCAATTTTCTTATTACAAAGAAACACAGACAGAAAACAGAAATGCAAACAGAAATGCAATTTCTAATAATAATAATCTTCCAAATATTCCAATGCCAAAAACACAATTAAATATTGTCATTTGCAATTATGTGTGTGACAATGAATCATCAACTTAACCCATTCTGGGCGGGAACCCCTTTTGGTGTTTTAAACATTGTTATAATTTAGCTATTGAAAAATAGCAGATCTACAAGCTCATAGCGCACCACCGAGTGGAGCTTGTATAGGTCTGCTATTTTTGAAAAATCGTGAAAATGTGGCACAAATCTTTGAATATATATATTCTTTCAGAGCGAACATTTTTAACTCAAATCTTTGCTTCTGGGAGGAGGGGTCCCTGGAACTACATATTTTCAGATGGCGGTCGTCAGCCAAATGCATATAATTCTGGGGGTCCTTTACATGAAAATGTTTGAGAACGACTGACGCGTAGAAACATGGGTTTTTTTTCAAAAAAACGGTCAGGATTTAGAAGACTTTTGCAGAATCGACGTCGGG
>NC_137883.1:32559090-32619090 GCF_963924005.1 Protomyctophum bolini
AGGTACACAGACGGAGGTGAGAATGTATAGGCGTGTTCATGTGCTCCTCTGAAGACGAGATGCTTACACCCATTGATCAACCGTTTGCTCCCAGCTATCAACAGGAATTATATTGTTACACAAATTGCCACAGGAACAGACAGCAAACCGTAAACAAACCATCACCCTCCTGTCCCCATGGGTGGGCCTTGAATATCCGTAGTCCATACATGCTGTATTTAGGAGAGATAACAGGCATAATTACGTTGACCAAAATAACAATTATTCTACATTCTCTATGATTGTGTAGACTTGTCTTTGTAAAGTAAATAATTCAGATGTTTAACAATAATGTAAGAGCTAAAGATCTATAAGGGTCCATAATGGTTACCAACTCTCCATTGTCATGATTTGTCACGACAAGAGTTGGATTCGTAAGACGCTTAAAAGGTCTTTAAATAAATACGTTTTGAAATGTCTATGAGGGGAAAAATGCATTGGGATTCATTTCCTGGGCCTGGCGGGACTGCAACGCTCTATTGACTGTAAAAATAGTGCTCGTCACATACAGTAGGAGCATACAGTACATACAGTAGTACATACAGTAGCGAAAACAACGGCATGCAGTACATTTACGCCTGCTGTTTCCACACTGCGAAAAAGGCTGTAGCCATTTTTCACGCTCGTAAATCCAATAAGCAGTAGAAACCACACCTGACCCCTCATATTATGCGAATAGATTTGTTCTGTTTAGCTCTACAGCTATAGGAAGGAATGATGTCACGGGAGAGTAATTTTTTATAAGCCTGTTATAGTTTGCAGAAGTGGAACTCTACAGGAGCGGAAACGAGGGGGGTGAATAGAGGGGTTATACGGGCAATTATGGGCGCTAGATTTGCCCGGAAACCTCAAGTTTAGCATGCATGCAATCGCCCCTAAAACGCCCGTAATGTACACCCCCCCCCCCCATGGGGTGATGGTACATTACGGGCGTTTTACCTGAGTTTGCTGTTAAGTTTATCTGGAGTTTCCTACATATAAACAACCGTATTCCATGTGGTTTTTGTGCAGTGGGAGGGAAAGGAGAAAACCATGTAATGTGGAAGTAACGGGCTATACCAATAATATAAAACAGGTAGTGGGATCGCCACCCAAAATCTCAACGTAATATTAAGTAACATAGTCATTTTTCATTAAAAAAAAATGCAAATGTGGCATTTTATAAACCCTATAATTCTAGCCCCAACCCCGGTTCTTCTTGGCTTCTTTATAGCCATGTCAATATGCTCATACTCATGCACAGTGCACCCACACACACACACACACACACACACTGTACATACTCAAGCCACATACACGCAACGTGCACGCACGCACACACACACGCACACACACCCCCTCACACTTTCTCTCCTGTGACAACCCTCTCCAGGATGGACGATGGAGAGGCCTGCTTCATCCTCAGCAGCAGGAACGAAGTGGACAGAACGGCCGCAGTGAGTCACTGAGATTAAATAATCATTTAATTTGATATACCAAAGCTAAACATTTGTATCTGTGGTCAAAGTCATGTTTTTTGTTTGTTTGTTTGTCTGCTTTTAAGTGACATGTTCTCAAATAGACACTTGAATCAAATATATATATTTTTTCTTTTCAAAATTCTACAAAATATCAGTGCACAGTGACAGTGACAGTCTCCAAAATCAGGATTGGCATCAGATACAAAAATCAAACTAAATTCATCTCTGAAAAGCACATCTGAAGGTTCATGAAATAAGGATTGCGGATCCAAGTTAAGTGATATTAGTGTATTAAAGGCTATACAGCAAAGTGGCGCGTTTTGCATCAAATGTTTCTATTTCCTTCTCTTCCAGGACCACCAGACCATTCTGAGAGCTTGGGCCGTGAAGGACTTCGCCCCAAACTGCCCTCTCTACGTCCAAATCCTCAAACCAGAGAATAAGTTCCATGTAAAGTTTGCTGGTGAGTTCAAAGCGGTTGTGTTATTGTGCATGCTAACGTTCATGCTAATGTCCATTCTAATGTTCATGCTAACGTTCATGCTAACGTTCATGCTAACGTGTCTCCCGTCAGATCACGTGGTGTGTGAGGAGGAGTTCAAGTACGCCATGCTGGCGCTCAACTGCGTCTGTCCAGCCACGTCCACTCTGGTCACCCTGCTGGTCCACACCTCCAGAGGACAGTGAGTAATGAATACACTCCACTGAATCAATGCCCCGACGGATCAATGTAATGATCAGCGTTCATCATTAAGTCGCCATACTGTCCCTGCACTGGCCAAGCAACCTCTCTCACACAATCGGAAAGTCGTGGTCGATTTTGGATTAAGACTTTCTTCCAGAAACTGTACATGCTTAACCCTCTAACACCCGCATTAATTTCTACTGGCAAAAAATAGATTTCAACCTTACTACTACTTTGTACTACTAGGACTGACACAAAAAAATATGTTAAAAAAAAATAAAAAAATAAAGTTTGATGACAATTTTATAATAATTATATAATAATTATATAATAATATAATAAATTAATAATTTACATTTGGGGGATATCTTTCACAATAATGAATAAAACATGTTCTAGACATTCTAATGATCACAAAAAAACATATATTACAATTATTTTACCTACTTTTAATTAGGGTAAAGGTCAAAAGTCTTAGGTTAAAAAATGTTCAAAATCGTCCAGACATTTTTTATTTGTGTGAATTTCAGCCTCTGTGGGGGGTGTTTATATGCAAATATCATGACCAATGGCATTGAAATGGCATTGCAATGAACATCACTGATGACGTTTAGGTGAAAAAAGAACAGAAAAAAAGAATAATAATTTAGTAATTAATTAAATTAAATTTGTTGCAAAAAAGCAACTCTGGGTGCTAGAGGGTTAAGAACCTCACAAGTGAGCTTGTAGATCAGGTATTTTCAGCATGCAACCAAGAGTAAAACTACTTATAGTGGATCTCTTGTCCCCTAGTCCCTTTCAGAGTTAACTTTTCCCAAAGAAAAGTTTGGCCGTCTGCCAAACAGTTCTTCCTTCTCCAGTTTGCTCAATACATTTTTATTGCGTCTTACTCATTTCAATCTAAAGCTCTCGAACCCGAACATAATAACTCAGCTTTCAACAGCACACAGGCTGCTGGTTTCAGCCATAACTCACTGTTCAAGTAAAAGTTACGGAATTGAAAAAGTACTTGAGTAAAAGTACGAAAGTATCGGAATCAAAATGTACTTAAAGTACTAAAAGTGCAGAATGTGAGCCATTTCACAAATTGAACATCATTTTGAAAAGGGCCGATCTACAAGCTCACAATGCGTTGCAAATGGCCGAAATGTGCTTAATGTATGTTTTCTAATAAAAATTTAAATCTCCAAAGTAACTATAGTAACTAAAGTTTTCAAATAATTGTAGTTGTGAAGTAAAAGTAAAAAAAATGTGGCTCCAAGATGTAGATGTAAAAGTATTGGAAATTGGAAATATAATACAAATACCTCAAAATTGTACGTAAGTACAGTACTTAAGTAAAAGTACTTAGTTACTTTCCACCACTGATATTAGTACAGAATTCAGCCTTCAACAGCACACAGGCTGCTGGTTTTCAGCCATAAGTCACTGTTTAACCCATTCTGACCGGGCACCCATTTTGGTGTTGGCATCATGTTATGCTTTAGCTATTGAAAAATAGCAGATCTACAAGCTCATATCGCGCCACCGAGTGGCGCGATACGAGCTTGTAGGTCTGCTATTTTTGAAAAATTCGAAGAACGACTGACATTTTTAGAATCTGATCTCAGGTCAGAATGGGTTCATCAGACCAGTGTGTGTCCAGTGGAAACCTCGTATGAATCTGATCTCAGGTCAGAATGGGTTAAGGCTGCACATTCATTGTGCACATTGGCAAGCGAGGCAACATCATTCATGGACCTCTGAGAAATAATGGACGCGCCGTTGGTTTGCAGGGAAGGACAGACGTCCCCGGAACAGTGGCAGAGGACGTACGGACGCTGCTCGGGGAACGAGGTCTACCACATCCGCCTGTGCGACAGCAAGTTCTTCGGCGAGTACGACGGGAAGAGCTTCACGTACGCCTCCTTCCACGCACACAAGAAGTTAGTAAACCCCCCGCCGTACGCCTCCTTCCACGCACACAAGAAGTTAGTAAACCCCCCGCCGTACGCCTCCTTCCACGCACACAAGAAGTTAGTAAACCCCCCGCCGTACGCCTCCTTCCACGCACACAAGAAGTTAGTAAACCCCCGCCGTACGCCTCCTTCCACGCACACAAGAAGTTAGTAAACCCCCGCCGTACGCCTCCTTCCACGCACACAAGAAGTTAGTAAACCCCCGCCGTACGCCTCCTTCCACGCACACAAGAAGTTAGTAAACCCCCGCCGTACGCCTCCTTCCACGCACACAAGAAGTTAGTAAACCCCCGCCGTACGCCTCCTTCCACGCACACAAGAAGTTAGTAAACCCCCGCCGTACGCCTCCTTCCACGCGTATTTGGCCCAGCACAGACCCCCTTATGAAATGATTGTGATATGTATTTAGCCCAGCACAGACCCCCTTATGAAATGATTGTGATATGTATTTGGCCCAGCACAGACCCCCTTATGAAATGATTGTGATATGTATTTGGCCCAGCACAGACCCCCTTATGAAATGATTGTGATATGTATTTGGCCCAGCACAGACCCCCTTATGAAATGATTGTGATATGTATTTGGCCCAGCACAGACCCCCTTATGAAATGATTGTGATATGTATTTGGCCCAGCACACTGAGCACAGACCCCCATTTGGAGTGATTTTGTGGGGGTAAAAAAGACTTCAGCGCTAGCCGCTAACCCTGTGTATGAATTGACTTCTATAGAGACAAACCGAACTGACTTTTTTTTCAGGACTAAAATAGGTAGTATGAATCGACCCTCGCGGCCCAAACCCAAACCCGAGAGTACGAGCTAATGCCATCCGGTAGGAGGAGGTATAGAACTCCACGGTGTGTGTATAATAGATTTAAACACTCCTTTGTTCCCCTGTCAATCAAAATGCTCAATCAGGGATTGCCGAATGCACTTTAATGACTATAGTTGCACTTTATCAAGGGAACGTGTGCAATATCTCTGTTTTGTGTATGTGGGTGTTTCATGGTGTTTTTCCTTTTCGTATGTGAACGTGTCCGTTATCTGTATGCAGCTGTGACTCCCAAGGGAGACAAATAAAGACAACCTTGAACCTTGAACCCCTCTCTCTCTCCTCTCTCTCCTCTCTCTCTCTCTCTCTCTCTCTCTCTCTCAGGTACGGCGTGTGCCTGATCGGCGTGAAGAGGGAGGACAACAAGAGCATCCTGTTGAACCCGGGGCCGCGGCACATCATGGCCGCCCCCGACACCTGTTACTACATCAACATCACCAAGGAGGAGAACTCCGCCTTCATCTTCAAGCAGGAGGAGAAGCAGAACAAAGGGCTGACCATCGCGGGGCTCTACGACGCCCCCTCCAGGCTGCCCGTGCAGAGCATCATCGCCAGCATGGGTGAGACATCTCTTTGGTCGCTTGTAGGTCGCTTAGTCAGTGGTGGCAAAAACCAGTAAGACGCGCCCAAACGCGGGAAGCGAACGCAGCTGAGACCCTGCAGATCATGTCTGTCTGTCTGTCTGTCTGTCTGTGTGTCTGTCCCGCTGTTACTGTATATGTGGACCTGGCCCCTTTTGTGCCCATATATGGAGCTGAGTGATTGCTGATGCAACACACTCCATATTTTGATAGCGGGACAGACACACAGACAGACAGACAGACAGACAGACAGACAGACACACACGGACAGACAGACATGATCTGCTAGGTCTCATAGTAAGTGCTCACTGCATCCGCAATCACTGCATCCGCAATCACTGCGTTCGCAATCACTGCGTTCGCAATAACTCAATTGTTTTTACTTAACCCATTCTGACCTGAGATCAGATTCGAAACGACAGTTTTCTGAAAAAGATATGTTTCTATATGTCAGTCGTTCTTCGATTTTTCAAAAATAGCAGACCTACAAGCTCGTAGCGCGCCACTCGGTGGCGCGCTACGAGCTTGTAGGTGAGTAGGTGATTACAGTATGTTCTCCCATGGTGATTGTTGTAGCCTTGTGTCATATACATTACAGTATGTTCTCCCATGGTGATTGTTGTAGCCTTGTGTCATATACATTACAGTAGGTTCTCCCATGGTGATTGTTGTAGCCTTGTGTCATATACATTACAGTATGTTCTCCCATGGTGATTGTTGTAGCCTTGTGTCATATACATTACAGTAGGTTCTCCCATGGTGATTGTTGTAGCCTTGTGTCATATACATTACAGTATGTTCTCCCATGGTGATTGTTGTAGCCTTGTGTCATATACATTACAGTAGGTTCTCCCATGGTGATTGTTGTAGCCTTGTGTCATATACATTACAGTAGGTTCTCCCATGGTGATTGTTGTAGCCTTGTGTCATATACATTACAGTAGGTTCTCCCATGGTGATTGTTGTAGCCTTGTGTCATATACATTACAGTAGGTTCTCCCATGGTGATTGTTGTAGCCTTGTGTCATATACATTACAGTATGTTCTCCCATGGTGATTGTTGTAGCCTTGTGTCATATACATTACAGTATGTTCTCCCATGGTGATTGTTGTAGCCTTGTGTCATATACATTACAGTATGTTCTCCCATGGTGATTGTTGTAGCCTTGTGTCATATACATTACAGTATGTTCTCCCATGGTGATTGTTGTAGCCTTGTGTCATATACATTACAGTATGTTCTCCCATGGTGATTGTTGTAGCCTTGTGTCATATACATTACAGTAGGTTCTCCCATGGTGATTGTTGTAGCCTTGTGTCATATACATTACAGTATGTTCTCCCATGGTGATTGTTGTAGCCTTGTGTCATATACATTACAGTATGTTCTCCCATGGTGATTGTTGTAGCCTTGTGTCATATACATTACAGTAGGTTCTCCCATGGTGATTGCTGTTTCCTTGTCGTGTACTTTTGGCTGCATGATTTCTCAAAATTCTCACACGCTGTTTGTTTTTGTTTTCCTGTCTCGGCCGCTGTCGCGTGCTTTATTTCATTTTGTCCTTTTATTCTTTGACGTGGTACAGTTGACCAGTCCACCTCCTACGGTAAGTGTTTGCATGATGAGTTCAGCGTCATCCATCTAATTAATATACAGTAGATTCACCACTTTCATCCTCTCCAGATCTAATATACAGTAGATTCACCACTTTCATTCTCTCTAGTCTTAAGGCTCATACTCAGTCTGGATTTACGGTGGTTAGGTGACCACCGAACTACAACATGACGTCACTGAGGTGACCACCGAACTACAACATGACGTCACTGAGGTGACCACCGAACTACAACATGACGTCACTGAGGTGACCACCGAACTACAACATGACGTCACTGAGGTGACCACCTCACCACCGGAGCGGTGGTCACCTCACCACCGGAGCGGTGGTCGCCTCACCACCGGAGCGGTGGTCGCCTCACCACCGGAGCGGTGGTCACCTCACCACCGGAGCGGTGGTCACCTCACCACCGGAGCGGTGGTCACCTCACCACCGGAGCGGTGGTGAGGTGAATCCAGACTATGAATAGGCCTTTAAAGAAAAGCAGTTTGCTCTGTCTGCTCTTGTTTCCTTCTGTACTGAATCTCTTCACCAGAAATAGCTCTTTTCGGCTATTTCTGGCGGTAACGAGCGTGTTCTGGGGCGAGCGAGCTTTCTTTCTTTCTGGTCGGAGGGCTTTTGACACAGGGAGTGACACTATACCCTTTTTGGTCGACCTTTTTGGTCACTTATTACAACTTTGAAGTAATAACTTTACATTTATTTCCCATAACATTTGTCAAAATTGTGCGAGAGGGTGCAAGCTTACAAAGAACAAATGTGCCAGTGTATACAATGCGTGGCATAGAGCTAGTAGATCAGTTTTTTGTTTTTGTTTTCGCAAAACCTATACTGTGGAATATCAGAGAAAAACAAATCACAGTCATTGTAACTCAGTAACTCAAAGTTACTTGCATTAATAACCGTAATATTATTATTGATTTGGCAGGTTATATACAGTGGGGAAAGTATTAATATCACAGTAATAGATTACGTATAGTAACTAGTTACTGCCCAACACACTACTGTCCAGAACAATTGAACTCTTGGAACCTGAACCCTCGCCTCCCTCCCTCCCTGAACCCTGAACCCTCGCCTCCCTCCCTCCCTGAACCCTGAACCCTCGCCTCCCTCCCTCCCTGAACCCTGAACCCTCGCCTCCCTCCCTCCCTGAACCCTAAACCCTCGCCTCCCTCCCTCCCTGAACCCTGAACCCTGAACCCTCGCCTCCCTCCCTCCCTGAACCCTGAACCCTGAACCCTCGCCTCCCTCCCTCCCTGAACCTTGAACCCTGAACCCTGAACCCTGAACCCTTGCCTCCCTCCCTGAACCCTGAACCCTGAACCCTTGCCTCCCTCCCTCCCTGAACCCTGAACCCTGAACCCTTGCCTCCTTCCCTGAACCCTGAACCCTGAACCCTCGCCTCCCTCCCTCCCTGAACCCTGAACCCTGAACCCTTGCCTCCTTCCCTCCCTGAACCCTCGCTTCCCTCCCTGAACCTTGAACCCTCGCCTCCCTCCCTCCCTGAACCTTGAACCCTCGCCTCCCTCCCTCCCTGAACCTTGAACCCTCGCCTCCCTCCCTCCCTGAACCTTGAACCCTCGCCTCCCTCCCTCCCTGAACCTTGAACCCTCGCCTCCCTCCCTCCCTGAACCCTCGCCTCCCTCCCTCCCTGAACCTTGAACCCTCGCCTCCCTCCCTCCCTGAACCTTGAACCCTCGCCTCCCTCCCTGAACCTTGAACCCTCGCCTCCCTCCCTCCCTGAACCTTGAACCCTCGCCTCCCTCCCTGAACCCTCGCCTCCCTCCCTCCCTGAACCCTGAACCCTTGCCTCCCTCCCTCCCTGAACCTTGAACCCTCGCCTCCCTCCCTCCCTGAACCTTGAACCCTCGCCTCCCTCCCTGAACCTTGAACCCTCGCCTCCCTCCCTCCCTGAACCTTGAACCCTCGCCTCCCTCCCTCCCTCCCTGAACCCTCGCCTCCCTCCCTCCCTGAACCCTGAACCCTCGCCTCCCTCCCTCCCTGAACCCTGAACCCTCGCCTCCCTCCCTCCCTGAACCCTGAACCCTGAACCCTCGCCTCCCTCCCTCCCTGAACCTTGAACCCTCGCCTCCCTCCCTGAACCCTGAACCCTGAACCCTCGCCTCCCTCCCTCCCTCCCTGAACCCTCGCCTCCCTCCCTCCCTGAACCCTGAACCCTCGCCTCCCTCCCTCCCTGAACCTTGAACCCTCGCCTCCCTCCCTCCCTCCCTGAACCTTGAACCCTCGCCTCCCTCCCTCCCTCCCTGAACCCTCGCCTCCCTCCCTGAACCCTAAACCCTCGCCTCCCTCCCTCCCTGAACCTTGAACCCTCGCCTCCCTCCCTGAACCCTGAACCCTCGCCTCCCTCCCTCCCTGAACCTTGAACCCTCGCCTCCCTCCCTCCCTCCCTGAACCCTGAACCCTCGCCTCCCTCCCTCCCTCCCTGAACCCTCGCCTCCCTCCCTCCCTGAACCCTGAACCCTCGCCTCCCTCCCTCCCTGAACCTTGAACCCTCGCCTCCCTCCCTGAACCCTGAACCCTGAACCCTCGCCTCCCTCCCTCCCTGAACCCTGAACCCTCGCCTCCCTCCCTGAACCCTGAACCCTGAACCCTCGCCTCCCTCCCTCCCTGAACCCTGAACCCTCGCCTCCCTCCCTGAACCCTGAACCCTGAACCCTCGCCTCCCTCCCTCCCTCCCTGAACCCTCTCCTCCCTCCCTCCCTGAACCCTGAACCCTCGCTTCCCTCCCTCCCTGAACCCTGAACCCTCGCCTCCCTCCCTCCCTGAACCCTGAACCCTCGCCTCCCTCCCTCCCTGAACCTTGAACCCTCTCCTCCCTCCCTCCCTGAACCCTGAACCCTCTCCTCCCTCCCTCCCTGAACCCTGAACCCTCGCCTCCCTCCCTCCCTGAACCCTGAACCCTCGCCTCCCTCCCTCCCTGAACCCTGAACCCTGAACCCTCGCCTCCCTCCCTCCCTGAACCTTGAACCCTCGCCTCCCTTTGATAATTAACTACTAGGCGCGCCAGTCGCTTCCTGTGTGAAAAGCCCTTAAACACACTTCTATTCTGTACTGTACTGTACTGTACCTCTGTCTTAGAGAGGTACGTGTCTTAGAGATGCACGTGTCCCCGGGGATGGATGCACGTGTCCCCGGGGATGGATGCACGTGTCCCCGGGGATGGATGCACGTGTCCCCGGGGATGGGCGTCTAAAAATCCCGTTTTCTCAGTCCTTGGAGTGCGTTGCCACATCAGAGTCTAAAAAAACCCCTTTTCTCTGCAGGCACGGTAGCGATAGACCTCCAGAACACGGACCCCCCCGAGGACAGCAGCAAGCTGACGCTGCCCACGGAGAACGGCGCCAGCAGCCGGAGGCCCAGCATCGCGCCCGTCCTGGAGATCGCAGACTCCACGGCCATCTTGCCCTGCGACCTGCTCAGCGACCAGTCGGAGGACGAGACCACGCACTCAGACGAGGAGGGCTCCGTGGGGTCGGAGTAAGTGTTTTCTGACTGGGGGTGGGGGTGGTGGGGTGGTGGGGGTGGTGACCTGCAGTGGGAGTATCATATAGACTTAGGAAAGGTTCCCGGTTCGATTGCTGACTGCGCCCCAAAGTGTCCATGAGCAAGACACTGAACCCTTAGCCTGGGGTCCACCTCTGCTTCCTATGGCATAGGGCAGCTCCACCACGGACCCCCCCTAGCCTGGGGTCCACCTCTGCTTCCTATGGCATAGGGCAGCTCCACCACGGACCCCCCTAGCCTGGGGTCCACCTCTGCTTCCTATGGCATAGGGCAGCTCCACCACGGACCCCCCCTATAGCCTGGGGTCCACCTCTGCTTCCTATGGCATAGGGCAGCTCCACCACGGACCCCCTAGCCTGGGGTCCACCTCTGCTTCCTATGGCATAGGGCAGCTCCACCACGGACCCCCCCTAGCCTGGGGTCCACCTCTGCTTTCTATGGCATAGGGCAGCTCCACCACGGACCCCCTAGCCTGGGTTCCACCTGCTTTCTATGGCATAGAGGCAGCTCCCGGCAGGATCCGCCGGGATAATCTAGACGCAGCTGCGTGACATGAGACTAAATTAATTAGAGCGACAGAGAGAGAGAGGAATGTGTGTGTGTACATGTGTACGTGTGTGTGCGTCAATTTAAAGATATATTCAGTGATTTCACTCAAAAAACCTTACGTTTCGTTTTTGGCTGGGACCTAAGCCTTTCATCCAATCAGGATAGAGATTCAAAAACGAAACCTAAGGTTTTTTTTGACCCCCAGGGGTTAACTGGGGACAGGGAGGAACTCCTTATATGGTCAGCACACTCTATAGTAGAGATGATTATCACAACAAAACAAAAAAATAAGTGATATTTGAATTAAGTGAAATCACTGAATATACCTTTAACAAAGGTGCAGACGATCAGAAATCCGCAGAGAGTGATCGATGTTTGCGCTACTCTATGCCGAATTGAAGTGGACTCGGTCCCTTTTTTTCTCCTCCCTCGATGAGCAAGTTGGTGCCTTGCATGGTTCCCTCTGCCATCGGTGGGTGAACGGGTGAATGTGAAATACATTCCCTTTGAGAAAGGATGCAGTCCTTTTACCATTCAGGCTACATCACACCGGGCAGGTTGCAGAAACAACCCGACATCAGCAGTTTGCCTCCCAGTGCGGAGTATAAGATATGAGGCTTATTACTCAGAACATGTACTGTGATCTCTCCTTCTTTCTCTTTCCTTGTGAACTTTTTGTGTAAGCGATTTACCCAAACCAGTTGATGGTCGTGGGGAGTGACATGGTTCTTTTAAAGAGAGAATAAAACATGCACTCTCAGTCTTGTAGGAGTCGTGTTTAATAATGATGATAATCCGCAGCAGAAGTTCAAACTAGACAAAAGCGTTTCGGCGCACAGGTCTTCATCGGTGTCAGAGTTTGACACTGACGAAGGAATACGTTTGTCTGCAGAATGCAGATTTTATTATCTTTCTATAATTTATGTTCTCTTTGAATCTGAACCTGAACCTTAAACCTCTGAGTTGGGCGAGCCTTGTCCCTTGAAGTGAAATGCTTCTTCTAGAGAGGCCACGAGGCGGTCAGTATGAACAAAAAAAGACTGGCACGAACCTGCACAATCCGGATAGGTCTTTGCGTGTGTCTCCGAGGGTTGACGCCCGGTGAAGATCAATTGGGGTTTGAATGATGAAGTCATGTGTGCCGGTCACAATGCGTTAATATAGCGACCCGATGTGGTGATGGATGCGTGCAATGACCACAGAGGTCAGCACTTTGTGTCCGGAGAGGCAGTGCATGATATGATCTGATGATGTCTCACAGACATCATCAACCCCCCCCTCCCCCCCCACCCATCCATCACCTGACTGACACAGACAGGATAGACAGAGCTTCTCACTTTCACCACTCCTCTCCTCTCCTCTCCTCTCCTCTCCTCTCCTCTCCTCTCCTCTCCTCTCCTCTCCTCTCCTCTCCTCTCCTCTCCTCTCCTCTCCTCTCCTCTCCTCTCCTCTCCTCTCCTCTCTTTCATAACAGTAATTGTTTCTCTCTCTCTCTCTCTCTCTGTCTCTCTCTCTCTCTTGCTCACTAACTCCATTTTCTGCCAGTAGATTAAATCATGTCAGCACAGCTGACATGATCACAAATGCTGAAGTGTGTTTCTATGTAACAACACAGTGAGCTGTCCATGGTGCTGAAGTGTTTCTATATAACAACACAGTGAGCTGTCCATGGTGCTGAAGTGTGTTTCTATATAACAGTGAGCTGTCCATGGTGCTGAAATGTGTTTCTATATAATAACACAGTGAGCTGTCCATGGTGCTGAAGTGTGTTTCTAACATCACAGTGAGCTGTCCATGGTGCTGAAGTGTGTTTATATATAACAGTGAGCTGTCCATGGTGCTGAAGTGTGTTTCTATATAACAGTGAGCTGTCCATGGTGCTGAAGTGTGTTTCTATATAACATCACAGTGAGCTGTCCATGGTGCTGAAGTGTGTTTCTATATAACAACACAGTG
Source organism: Protomyctophum bolini (assembly GCF_963924005.1). Classification (NCBI taxonomy): domain Eukaryota; kingdom Metazoa; phylum Chordata; class Actinopteri; order Myctophiformes; family Myctophidae; genus Protomyctophum; species Protomyctophum bolini. Next base: position 32,572,291 of record NC_137883.1, read on the forward strand.
AGCTGTCCATGGTGCTGAAATGTGTTTCTATATAACAACATAGTGAGCTGTCCATGGTGCTGAAGTGTGTTTATATATATAACAGTGAGCTGTCCTTGGTGCTGAAGTGTGTTTATATATAACAGTGAGCTGTCCATGGTGCTGAAGTGTGTTTCTATATAACAGTGAGCTGTCCATGGTGCTGAAGTGTGTTTCTATATAACAGTGAGCTGTCCATGGTGCTGAAGTGTGTTTCTATATAACAGTGAGCTGTGGGCACCATCGACGTCCCTTTCTCAGTCCATACGAGCCGCTCCCTGGTGGCAGTCTGTCAGAGTTGAGTTAGGCCCGCACGCCGAAGGCGTGTGCAGAGCGAGGCATAATGCAAGGCCCCGCTAGCCCAGAGCTCACATTAGGCGCCCTATATGCAGCTCGCCTCTCCCTTTCACTGCTTTTAAGGGACGTCAGGTGTGACTGGGGACGGCAGAGGCAGTTCTGCGGTGGGTGTTTGCAGGTGGGTGTGCAGAGATATAGGTATAAAAAGAAAGAAAACATGGATTGATGGAGAAAATCCAGAGGTGCCACAGTGCCATCATGTGGTGAGAATAATGTACTGGTTTGGAGAAGCAGGATTCTCAGGAGAAATGATGAATGCCAGGCGCACACCGCACGTGAATGTTTCGTTAATATAGATTTGTCGCAGCAGCCGCATTGACATTAGTCTCCCAAGCCTGACGCATAGAGTCTGTAACTATGGCCCCCCTGAAATTGCTGCGAAGGACGTTGTCGAACCTTTTGTCATTTCCGTTTTAAGATGTAACATTTCTGCTAAACGGCAAACGAGATATGACTAATTTGGTTCACAGTACGACAAATTTACACGACTCTTTTCGGGGCTTCTGTTGTACAGCCCCGATATGGTGGAAGCCTGTGTGATAATCTGACTGGAGAGACTGCATTAACATTAAAACAGTAGGGTGAATGCAGGCAGTGACGTAGAGTCTGTCCAAGAGGTGTTTTTTGTTGGGTGTGATTATTTGCATAGGAAAACGATTCAATACCGATTATTTGCATAGCAAAACGTTACGATATGATACATAGTCAATGTTGCCGTTCTCATTTCGATATACTTCGATTCATGAAATTAAAATCGCTAACGAGCTACGAGCTTTTACGTCTGCTATTTTTTTTAAATCGACTGACATAGAAACATGGCTTTTTCAGAAAACTGTCAGGATGTAAGAAAACATTTTTAGAATCTGATCTCAGGTCAGAATGGGTTTTAACATGGCTTTGTAAACGGTCCGTTTCCCACGCGGTCTCACATGAGTTTTAACCATCCTGTTGTTTGTTTCTCCCTCAGTTTCGTGAAGGGCTACCCGCCCAACTCGCCCTACATCGGCAGCTCCCCGACCCTGTGCCACCTCCTCCCACAGAAAGCCCCCTTCTGCTGCCTTCGTCTAGACAAGGTGAATATGCAAATAATGGTATCGTAGTAGTTAAAAAATATGGTTAAAAACTTAGTAATTTAGTTCCATGGAGTCATTGACTTGGCATGATATCTAAAGGCCAGAATGCACCAATTAAATGCAACTATAGTCGCGACTCCTCGTAACAACAGTTTGAAGGTCAGTCCAGTGAGTCCACACCAATATGCAATATTGCATTGGTGTGGACTGGTCTTAACTGGTCATAACTGGTCTTAACTTGTTAACATGTATTGTGCATTTCCCTGTATGTGTTATCCCTCTATACGATCTGTCTCACAACCTCAATGAATCCATCTCTGTATACAGTTAGGTGCCATTGGTCTTGTCCCTTTTCATTTAGCTGGTCCTTTTCCTTTTGCGAATATTGGAAAATTAGTTCCGAAATCAACCAGCAGGTGTTTTTATAGTAGGCCTAGTGCATGAACCCTGCATGGCTAATAAGACAAGTAGGCCTGTGCCTTAAAACATTATACTTTCTCTCTATAACTAAAATAAAAAAATAAAAACACCTTTAGATATTCTATTTCTCTCATAAATAGAGAAACATTCACTCAGGGACTGTTACTGTTGCAAGTTGATGATGTCATAAGTGTGGTCCAGTCCTATGGAATGCAGGTGTCCCCTCCCCCAGGTGATTAAACAAAAAGGAATCACCCTCCCCTATTAATTAACATCACATTTACCTCAGTATTATTTATTCCTAACTTTAATCTGGTAGCGTTTTATGTGAGAAAACAAAGTGAGTGCAAAAATCACTGCCCGCTGTGAGGTTCGAACTCACAACCTCAATGCTCAGAACTGGGTTGTTTTGCACCTTTAAAAGGCCAAACCGCACCAATGCAGCTAACCAACCATTATCCCCCAATGGCAGTTGGAAGGAGTTGCATTTCGTGTGGACTGTCCTTCAAACTGTTTTGTAGGAAGAAGTTTCACGTTGTGAACTTGTGACTAGTTGCATTGGTGGGTATTGGCCTTCAGACAATGGAGATTAGATTTGTTGATGTATTTATTCGATCCCCATTAGCTTACTGTGAAACACAGCAGCTATTCTTCCTGGGGTCTTAAACATATCATTACAATATTTCTTTCATATTATTACATATACATTTACATACAACATTCATCCAACACAAAACAACTCATGATCCGTCTACATTTGATAGTTAGCTCCACAGTACAATTACATCTTCAACATTGATAATAAAGTAAATATACATTATAATGGGATATGCGCGGGACATCATCATCATACCCAGAACTTATGCGGGAATTCACGCCTACTGAGTGGCAAATTAACTACTTTCTGGCCTTGACAGCCCATATACGTCCAAACAGAAAAGTCCTATCCGATTGCATTAAATGACATTAAACAAACGCGCCTTTCTGTGTGGAGTTTGCATGTTCTCCCCGTGTCCCCTAGGGTAGGTACCCTCACAAAAAACATGCAGTAATCCTGGTCACTAAACTGCCTCCCCCTGGCCAGCCGCCTGATGGAGAGGAAAGGAACTGGTTGGAATAACGTGTTCCTTCCACGAATCCACGCGCTACGTCCAACCAGGGAAACTCCCCCCTGTCAGGTGTAAAGGAGCAACTTGGACACTCAGGCATGAAGGAAGCATGAGTTCAAGTCCGTTGCTCTCCCCTTGTCCCCCATATATGGGGACTAGGTTGGTGGAGGGTGTGTAGAGCCCAGGATCACATTAGATGATTGACACAGGGGTGAAAAATGGGTTACAAAATTGTGGGATAAAAAAAATATATAAAAAAAAACGCACCGTTAAAATCACTTCACTTTCGCACTCACTTTGCCACTCGATTTGCCACTCACTTCATGCATGCATGTTCTACCAGGGAATCGAACGCGGGTGTCCTGTGGGAGCACCGAAACATCCACTGCTGAGCTAAGCTGGAAAGCCTGTTCGAGCAGGAGAGATATTATACTGTATCACGCTTTGAGCTTCATGGCCAAAATAAAAAGAAATAAAGGATTGCAGCCCGACTTAAGGACTATTCATAGTCTGGATTTTCGATGGTGAGGTAACCACCGCTCCGGTGGTGAGCTGACCACCGGAGCTGAAATAGCGTTGAGCGGTGGTGAGTAAAAACAGAGAGAAGGGCTGGAGAGGTGGCGGTGGTTTGCTCTTCACCGCGGCTCGTGACGTCATGTTGTAGCTCGGTGGTCACCACAGTGACGTCATGTTGTAGTTCGGTGGTCACCTCAGTGACGTCATGTTGTAGTTCGGTGGTCACCTCAGTGACGTCATGTTGTAGTTCGGTGGTCACCTCAGTGACGTCATGTTGTAGTTCGGTGGTCCACCTCAGTGACGTCATGTTGTAGTGCGGTGGTCACCTCAGTGACGTCATGTTGTAGTTCGGTGGTCACCTCAGTGACGTCATGTTGTAGTTCGGTGGTCACCTCAGTGACGTCATGTTGTAGTTCGGTGGTCACCTCAGTGACGTCATGTTGTAGTTCGGTGGTCACCTCAGTGACGTCATGTTGTAGTTCGGTGGTCACCTCAGTGACGTCATGTTGTAGTTCGGTGGTCACCTCACCATCTAAATTCCAGACTATGTATGAGCCTTTACAGTTTGAATCCCACGACGTCGTCGCTCACTAAAACGAGAAGACGTCACACATTGCGATCTTGTGGATCTGTTGTTTGTTGACGATTGAGCAGAACTAGGACTAAACTGTGTCTGCGGTCGGTCTGTGTGTCTGTGTCTGTGTCTGTGTCTGTGTGTCTGTGTGTCTGTGTGTCTGTGTGTCTGTGTGTCTGTGTCTGTGTGTCTGTGTCCGTCCAGGGCTGCACGCACAGCAGCTTCGAGGACGCCAAGGCGTACGGCTTCAAGAACAAGCTGATCATCGTGTCGGCGGAGACGGCGGGGAACGGCCTCTACAACTTCATCGTCCCCCTGAGAGCGTACTACCGCCCCAGGAAGGAGCTCAACCCCATCGTCCTGCTGCTCGACTACCCGTGAGTTAGTGTGTGTGTGTGTGTGTGTGTGTGTGTGTGTGTGTGTGTGTGTGTGTGTGTGTGTGTGTGTGTGTTAAGGCTGTATACCCTAGCCCTGATTTTAGGACTCAAACTTTGCACGCATGCATGCACGCTGATAAAAAAAGGTTCCAGGATGTGTAGAGATATTGCTCTGGTTTGTATTCTGACCCATAACTTCACTTTGAAGAAGAGAGAAAATAAGTAAAGTAAAAGTCCTGCATACATTTTTACTTGAGTGAAAGTACAAAACTATTGGCACCTCTAAAGTACCGACTGTAACAGTACTCATCGTCCATTTCCACCCCCCCCCCCCCCCAAGAATAGCAGATCTACAAGCTCACACAACACATCACAATGTGACACGCTGTGATGTTGCAGATTTTCCGAATAGCTAAATGGATAGTGTGACGGCCCCCTGGGCCTTTAGTCTACTATGTGGGGTTTCTGTGTGTATGTGTGGCTGTGCCTTTAACAGTTCCATTGCAGTGTTGGAGGGCGGAGCCAGAGATGATGAGTGGAAGGGGAGACACCTGGCCAGTGTCCTCCCCAAACACTATTTAAGACACCTGCTCTCAAAGCACTACAGATCTGCATCTCTCCACAGGCTGCAGGGGCGGCCGCAGGAGAGCACCCTTGTTCTTTTGTTTGTTAGTTTGGTTATACGTTTTGGGCAGCATGTTTCCCTGCCAGTTTCAGTTGGAAACTTCAATTATTTGATACTTGATAATAGAAATAGTAATTAAATAATTTAAGTTTCCAACTAACCAAACTAACAAGGGTGCTCTCCTGCGGCCGCCCCTGCAGCCTGTGGAGAGATGCAGATCTGTAGTGCTGTGAGAGCAGGTGTCTTAAATAGTGTTTGGGGAGGACACTGGCCAGGTGTCTCCCATTCCACTCATCATCTCTGGCTCCGCCCTCCAACACTGCAATGGAACTGTTAAAGGCACAGCCCACAGAAACCCCACATAGTAGACTAAAGGCCCAGGGGGCCGTCACAATAGAATATCGTATGGGTTTCGAATTAATACAATCTGCAAACACGTACAAAAGTACATTATTTGCTTCTTGAATGTATAAAGAAAAGGTATAACATTGCCTATTGAAAGGTGTAAAGTAAAAAGAATAACTCAAAGTTGTTGGATGCTTAAATGCTTTGATGTTTCACTGTTTCACTGCAGGCCTGACAACCATTTCCTGGAGGCCATCTCCTGCTTCCCCATGGTGTATTTCATGGCTGGCACCATCGATAAGTATGTTTATTTTTTAAATTATCTTTCTGCTCCTCATCCGTCTCTCCTGCAAAATATGAACGCTTTTTGGATCATATATCGTATAAATTAAAATGATGGCAATGTAAGCTATAGCAATGTAAAGTCAACTTTTTTTAGTAGATTGTTTCCGGGTCGTGGCTTTCAGAGTAAAAGCACTGAGACAACCCCGGCCACCCAGAGCTCCTATTTTGAAGCACTTCTTCCGGCACTGATTGTGTTAACCCATTCTGAACAGGAACCCATTCTGGTGTTATTGAAAAATAGCAGATTTACAAGCTCGTAGCGCGCCACCGAGTGGCGCGCTACGAGCTTGTAGGTCTGCTATTTTTGAAAAATCGAAGAACGACTGACATTTCTTAGAATCTGATCTCAGGTCAGAATGGGTTAATCAGACCAGTGTGTTCCCAGTGGAAAACCTCGTATGAATCTGATCTCGGGTCAGAATGGGTTAATGTTTTTGGGGCAGTTTGGACAACCTGCTGCAGTGTGGAACGGGTTAATGATGTTTGTGTTTTGGGACAGTTTGGACAACCTGCTGCCGTGTGGAACGGGTTAATGATGTTTGTGTTTTGGGACAGTTTGGACAACCTGCTGCCGTGTGGAACGGGTTAATGATGTTTGTGTTTTGGGACAGTTTGGACAACCTGCTGCCGTGTGGAACGGGTTAATGATGTTTGTGTTTTGGGACAGTTTGGACAACCTGCTGCAGGGTGGAACGGGTTAATGATGTTTGTGTTTTGGGACAGTTTGGACAACCTGCTGCCGTGTGGAACGGGTTAATGATGTTTGTGTTTTGGGACAGTTTGGACAACCTGCTGCCGTGTGGAACGGGTTAATGATGTTTGTGTTTTGGGACAGTTTGGACAACCTGCTGCAGGGTGGAACGGGTTAATGATGTTTGTGTTTTGGGACAGTTTGGACAACCTGCTGCCGTGTGGAACGGGTTAATGATGTTTGTGTTTTGGGACAGTTTGGACAACCTGCTGCCGTGTGGAACGGGTTAATGATGTTTGTGTTTTGGGACAGTTTGGACAACCTGCTGCAGGGTGGAACGGGTTAATGATGTTTGTGTTTTGGGACAGTTTGGACAACCTGCTGCAATGTGGAATCATCTACGCCGACAACCTGGTGGTGGTGGACAAGGAGAGCACCATGAGCGCCGAGGAGGACTACATGGCCGACGCCAAGACCATCGTCAACGTCCAGACCATGTTCAGGTAGAGAACACACGCTGCCATTTCACAGTCAGTGTTGAGCTCGTTGAATAATTGCGAACGCAGTGAGCACTAACTATAGAAGCTGGCCTAAACTGTCTGTCTGTGTGTCTGTGTGTGTACACATACGGTGCGTATTAAAATAACCACACTCCCTCCCTCCCTCCCTCCCTCCCTCCCTCCCTCCCTCCCTCCCTCCCTCCCTCCCTCCCTCTCTCCCTCCCTCCCTCCCTCTCTCCTCCCTCCCTCCCTCCCTCCCTCCCTCCCTCCCTCCCTCCCTGCCTCCCTCCCTCCCTCCCTCCCTCCCTCCCTCCCTGCCTCCCTCCCTCTCTCCCTCCCTCCCTCTCTCCTCCCTCCCTCCCTCCCTCCCTCCCCGCCTCCCTCCCTCCCTCCCTCCCTCCCTCCCTCCCTCCCTCCCTCCCTCCCCCCCTCCCTCCCTCCCTCCCTCCCCTCTGTCAGACTCTTCCCCAGTCTCAGCATCATCACGGAGCTGACCCATCCGTCCAACATGCGCTTCATGCAGTTCAGAGCCAAGGACTGCTACTCGCTGGCTCTCTCCAAGCTGGAGAAGGTGAGGAGTGGCTCCCAGTGTGTAAGTAACATCCGGCCCCTCGAACCCTGAGCCCCCGCCCCGCCCTGCCCCGCCCCCCACCGCCCCGCACCCAAATTGAACGTAGAAGTAACTAGAACTGCACTCTGTCGAGTGCATACTTGCTTGTTGCACACTAGTATAGGCCATAAATGGCCAACTAGTGCGCAAGCAGAGCGCGCAAGTACTTTCGACCGTTATAAACTGTCACTTTTGATGCGTTTGCACCGTCCCTGCAAACTGTGCCTGATAGGGCAGTGGTGCCAGATTACATACATGTATATACACAGGAGCATTACCTTTAATCCTCCCGACACTAAAACATATCGTCATTACGTCACCATCGAAAACCAATTACACTCTGGCATTGGGTCCATTAATCCACATATTTCTTACGTCATCATTGAGAGCTAGTTATACATATACACATCATGTAATCTGGTCCCAGCAAATCAGGCACAATTTGCTGGGACGGTGCACACGCATCAAAAGTGGCGGGTTGGCTGGGACGGTGCATACGAGTCCCGGGCCAAACTATTACTTTCGCGCTCTGCTTGCGCAAGTAATAAGTGAAACAGCAACTAACTGGTTCATATACTCTGTAAAGCCTGGATAATATTTTAATTTGAAGCTGCGATATACAGAACTTATTTTGATGATTATACAATTGGACTAGTTATAATGTTCATAATTAATACGCTGGTGTAGAGTATTATGGTACTGGTTGATATAAGTAGCACTGCCTCAATCTCATGTGCGCCATATCCCCCTCACCCCCCCCCCCTCTCACCCCCCCAGGGATTACATCACGTGTATATTTAGGACATTAAAAAACGTATTCAGATTGGATGTTTAAATGTTCAAACGGATTTCATATCTTCCCCGCTGCCATCTCCTTTTTCTTTCTCTTTCATCTCTGACATCTTCCTGTGATCACCTCTGTCTGTGTGTCTCTAACGCTGTCGAATCCTCTCTCTCTCTGTCTCTCTCTCTGTCTCTCTCCAACAGATAGAGCGAGATAAGGGCTCCAACCTGGCGTTCATGTTCCGCCTGCCTTTCGCTGCAGGCAGAGTGTTCAGTATCAGCATGCTGGATACGCTGCTCTACCAGGTGAGTCAGGCCTGCTGAGTAGTGAGTAAGATATCTCCTGTTTCTGTAGCCATGAGGCCCATAGGGGCAGGAGCCTATCTCCTGTTTCTGTAGCCATGAGGCCCATAGGGGCAGGAGCCTATCTCCTGTTTCTGTAGCCATGGGGCCCATAGGGGCAGGAGCCTATCTCCTGTTTCTGTAGCCATGAGGCCCATAGGGGCAGGAGCCTATCTCCTGTTTCTGTAGCCATGAGGCCCATAGGGGCAGGAGCCTATCTCCTGTTTCTGTAGCCATGAGGCCCATAGGGGCAGGAGCCTATCTCCTGTTTCTGTAGCCATGAGGCCCATAGGGGCAGGAGACTATCTCCTGTTTCTGTAGACATGAGGCCCATAGGGGCAGGAGCCTATCTCCTGTTTCTGTAGCCATAAGGCCCATCGGGGCAGGAGCCTATCTCCTGTTTCTGTAGCCATGAGATTTCTGTAGCCATGAGGCCCATAGGGGGCAGGAACCTATCTCCTGTTTCTGTAGCCATGAGGCCCATAGGGGCAGGAGCCTATCTCCTGTTTCTGTAGCGTGAGGCCCATAGGGGCAGGTGCCTATCTACTGTTTCTGTAGCGTGAGGCAGCTTGATGTACAAGTACACCCCCTGGACATGACGCTAGTATGTCGCAGGGAAGCCAGCCAGTGTCAAGCAGGGACGTTATTTAACCAACGTTTGGGCAAGCAGGCTGGAACAGGCTGTGGCTGTGAACGGTGAGCGCTGGAACAGGCTGTGGCTGTGAACGGTGAACGCTGGAACAGGCTGTGAACGGTGGACGTCCTCCTCTCAGCCTCGGCCACACATCGGTTCTCCTATATATTCCCTTCCCTCGGGGGAGGAAAGCTCACCTCCGACTACACACTGGGCTTTCTGTCCCCTCTTTTCCCAACAGTCGTTTGTCAAGGACTACATGATCCCCATCGCAAGACTGCTGCTGGGCCTGGACACCACGCCGGGCTCTGGGTACCTGTGTGCGGTAAGTAGGGCTGACCTCGATTAGTCGAATCGTCCACTAATCGATCGGAACGGGTCTCAGTCGACTGACCACCTCTCAGTCGATTTTTTTTTTTTTTCACAAAATATTATTGTATTATTCCACTAGGTCTGTGGGGGGACATAAACACATTTGAACATGCTTTCTGACTGTTTTTAATCAATCTCCAATGTGCATGTGGAGTGTGTCTGCTTGTGTGGCAATGTGCCACTGCCTGTGACTTGAATCGCACAGTGGGAGTGCTGGCCTGATAGACTCCAGAATCTCAATCTCACCTGCTGTGCTCAATCTGGCTAATGACAAGACTCTCAGTCCATGTTCACAAAAAAATAAATAATAATACAAATACTTAGTCAGGGACAGCTCTAGCGGTAAGCAGCCGTGCCACCCTCCAACGCAGTGATGCACCGAATATTCAGCCCCAGAAAATATTCGGCAGAAAATAGCGACCTCAGTCCAAAATGTGTTAATCAGACCAGTGTGTGTCCAGTGGAATCCTCGTATGAATCTGATCTCAGGTCAGAATGTGTTAGGTGAAGAGGCTGAACGTGGCTGTTTCCTCTGACCTCCTCAGATGAAGGTGACGGAGGAGGACCTGTGGATCCGAACGTACGGCAGACTCTTCCAGAAGCTCTGCTCCTCCAGTGCCGAGATTCCCATCGGGATCTACCGCACCGAGTCCCACATGTTCTCCTCCTCCGAGGTACGGTACAGTACGGCATGAGAGAGAGAGAGAGAGAGAGAGGGGGGTGGGCGATATGGAAAAATATAATATCACAATTATGTTTTCAAGCAGTGTCATGATACACAATATTATCACAATATTCTTTCACACATTTTTTATGGTTATTTTTCAAGTTACTCAACAGTTCAACCACATACAAGGTAACACAAATTAAAAGGAAAAGGTGTAACATTTACACCAAAATACAACTGCAAATCACGGGGCGTCTGATGGAGGGGAAAGGAACTGATTGGAATAACGTGTTCCTTCCACGCGCTACGTCCAACCAGGGAAACTCCCCCCTGTCAGGTGTAAAGGAGCAACTTGGACACTCAGGCATGAAGGAAGCATGAGTTCAAGTCTGTTGCTCTCCCCTTGTCCCCCATATATGGGGACTAGGTTGCTCTCCCCTTGTCCCCCATATATGGGGACTAGGTTGCTCTCCCCTTGTCCCCCAGACTAGGTTGCTCTCCCCTTGTACATATATGGGGACTAGGTTGCTCTCCCCTTGTCCCCCAGATTAGGTTGCTCTCCCCTTGTCCCCCAGATTAGGTTGCTCTCCCCTTGTCCCCCATATATGGGGACTAGGTTGCTCTCCCCTTGTCCCCCAGACTAGGTTGCTCTCCCCTTGTCCCCCATATATGGGGATTGGTTGCTCTCCCCTTGTCCCCCATATATGGGGACTAGGTTGCTCTCCCCTTGTCCCCCATATATGGGGACTAGGTTGCTCTCCCCTTGTCCCCCATATATGGGGACTAGGTTGGTGGAGGGTGTGTAGAGCCCAGGATCACATTAGATCATTGACACAGGGGTGAAAAATGGGTTGGGATAAAAATTATAAAAAAATATATATACTACTGCAAAGTTTGCAAATCATACAATGTACTGTATCACGATTCACGATTAGCCTATATCCAATATCTCTGAAAAGGCATATCATACATATCATTGTATCGTCTCGACAATATTTATCACCATATCACCCATATCGCCCATATCGCCCATATCGTCCATATCACCCATATCGCCCATATCACCATATCACCCATATCACCCATATCACCATATCGCCCATATCACCCATAACGCCCATATCGCCCATATCACCCATATCACCATATCACCCATATCGCCCATATCGCCCATATCGCCCATATCACCCATATCACCCATATCACCCATATCACCATATCACCCATATCGCCCATATCGCCCATATCGCCCATATCACCCATATCACCCATATCACCCATATCACCATATCGCCCATATCACCCATATCGCCCATATCGCCCATATCACCCATATCACCCATATCACCCATATCACCATATCGCCCATATCGCCCACCCCTAGCCTGTCTTTCTTCCTTCCACTCTTTCTTATCCTTCCCTCTTTACGGCCTCTTCTTCTGTCATCTACGTTCCTTTTTCTCTCATCTCTTCTACGCTGCTTTCCCTGATTGTAGTTATTTTTATTTGCCTTGTCCTTGGCTTATACGCTGCATACTTGTTATGACTTACAGATGCCAATATTGATCTGCTAAACTGTTTTTCTTTCTTTATTTTGTATTTTTTTTTACCGGCAAATTGGATCAGACTAAATCACTTTAACCCCTATTCTGGGCATTTCAATATTGGTGGAAAATGTTGTGAAAATGTTTTGAAAATATCTGATCTACAAATACACAATGCTGCGCACTATGTGACGTGGTGTGAGTTGGTGGATCTGCTATTTTCAAAAGTATAATAGCCACATTGTCTGTTTAAAAAAGAAAAATGTGTCATTCTGAGAATGAAACATTTGCGCTTTTGTATAGGCAAAACATCACCCCCTGGTGGCTCCGTGTTGCTACGGACACACGCAGAAAATTCCTGATTAATTCACTATAGATCACTGTTATGTAAGGCTCCAATAAATTGTCCTCTTTCAGAGTTAATTTAAACAATCAGGATTTTACTGTTATATGCTCTGTATGTGTTTTTTACTGTATTTTAATGCTTGCTGGCTTGGTGCTCCCCCCCCCCCCCCCCCCCTCTGTCATTTTGTTGGGTGTGCCCCTCCCCTCCGCCCCCCCCACTCCTGGTCTCAGTGCAAGAACGGCCAATCACAGCCTCAGGTAAGATCATTGATTTGGCTGTTTCTTTTTAGTCAGCTGTTTTCGGATCATCAAATGTGACAGACTCCAGCAAAAAGTGCCTCAACTCGATTTTTACAGATTACATATTTTTACAGATTATTAAAGTACATAATGTAAGCTTTCATATGATGGACAATAATTGAAGGAGATATGACCATCTAAAACTTGTTTAAACAGATACCCCAAAGTATAGAATTTGCTCTGCAAAGATTCCTGACATTTTAGCACCTCTGGAATGGGTGTGACAATGGATACTATCCCTGCTGTCGGGCAGAAACCTTGCATTTCTATATTTAACCCATTTAGGCCTAAGGCCGATTCTAAAAACGCCTCTAAATCCTGACCTAAGGTTTCTGAAAAACTTAAAATATTTATATAGCAGCATCAAAAAAAAAATACATTTTTGAATACTGTACATATACTGTAAAGAACCCAAATATGAGTTCCCGGCCTGAGGGGGTATAAGATACCAATATGGGTTCCCGCCCAGAATGGGTTAACCCATTTTGCTATGTTTGAAAAATCGTGAAAATGTGGCCCAAATGTTTGAATATATTCTTTCAGAGCGAACGTTTTTTTTTTTAGCTCAAATCTTTGCTTCTGAGGGGAGGTCCCTGGAAGAACATATTTCTTGACATTGTTGATTCATAGATTATTGTCTTATTTCGTCATACAAGAGAGTGCTCACAGTGCAGTTCCTCTTTCCTGGAAAATGTGCAGCTTTACACCCGACGGCAACGATATGCGATATTCACAATATCGCTTTTACTGTTTTACTGATATTATTTCTTTCCATTCATCACAACACTGTGCTGAATTTAACGGCACTCCCAATAGCACAGCGGCCTCTACAATGTCCTCTGGGAACATTTATTAAATGGATAATAAATGTGACAGCACTGCATTGACCGCAAATAAATCTCTCACCGGCATTACCTTTTGGTAGATACAACACAGTCCATACATACATCACTCCTCTCCAACGCGCACGCACGCACGCTCGCACGCATGCACGCACGCAAAAAAGCAAAAGAAGTAGCCTATATGTATCGGGTCTGGATGGCATCTTGGTAAACTCTGGCATGCAGTGTGTGATCCCTAGTCGGCTATCAATCAAGCTTAGTCAAGTGTGAAGGCCACAAAGATATAATGACAGCCCATTAAAATATATATATACTCTTGTAGTGTGAAATACGTAACGATCTGATGTCTCCCCGACAACTTTAAAAGTCCTACAGTGTGTAGGGGGCGGGGCCATTAACCCATTCTGGGCGGGAACCCCTTTTGGTGTTTAAAGCATTATGTTATGCTTTAGCCTTTGAGAAATAGCAGATCTACAAGCTCATGGCTTATTCTGCAATTTTTGGGAAAATCGTTAAAATGTGGTGCAAATCTTTGAATATATATATCTTTCGGAGCGAATGTTTTTAACTAAAATCTTTGCTTCTGGGGAGGGGGGGGGGGGTGTCCCTGGAACAACATATTTTCTGTCAATTACATATATGTTTTGGGGGGTCTTTGACATGAACATTTTCAGAAAATAACTGTCATGATTTAGAAGACATTTTGGACATTTGTGGTTAACCCCCCCCCCCCACCCCCCCACCCTCCCTTAGTCTCAGGTGTCCATCAACGTGGAGGAGGGCGAGGAGCGAGGCGAGGACAACAAGACAGCCGGCCATCGCTACTCCACCACCAGGTTGGTCACAGGACAGTCAGTGTTGTTTTTACTCATAAAGGCTGTATATTTTGCATGTCTTAAGTACCAGGTCTTATTACTTAACTTAAGACCTGGAGGCGTGGATCAATGCCATGTTTGGCTATTCTGAGTGGCCGAAGAGCATTGACCACGCCTCCAGGTCTTAAGTTAAGTAATAAGACCTGGTACTTAAGACAAAATACAGCCCATGGTGCGTGCCCATAGCTCCTATGTATAGCTCCTACAGTGTTACACACTTCAGCACCTTGGATAGCTCCTACACAGTGTTACACACTTCAGCACCTTGGATAGCTCCTACACAGTGTTACACACTTCAGCACCATGGATAGCTCCTACACAGTGTTACACACTTCAGCACCATGGATAGCTCCTACACAGTGTTACACACTTCAGCACCTTGGATAGCTCCTACACAGTGTTACACACTTCAGCACCTTGGATAGATCCTACAGTGTTACACACTTCAGCACCTTGGATAGCTCCTACACAGTGTTACACACTTCAGCACCATGGATAGCTCCCACACAGTGTTACACACTTCACCACCTTGGATAGCCCCCACACAGTGTTACACACTTCAGCACCATGGATAGCTCCTACACAGTGTTACACACTTCAGCACCATGGATAGCTCCTACACTGTGTATTACTGCAGCACCATGGATAGCTCCTACACAGTGTTACACACTTCAGCACCATGGATAGCTCCTACAAAGTGTTACACACTTCAGCACCATGGATAGCTCCTACACAGTGTTACACACTTCAGCACCTTGGATAGCTCCTACACAGTGTTACACACTTCAGCACCATGGATAGCTCCTACACAGTGTTACACACTTCTGAAGTGTGTAACACTGTGTAGGAGCTATCCATGGTGCTGAAGTAACACACTGTGTAGGAGCTATCCATGGTGCTGAAGTGTGTAACACTGTGTGGGAGCTATCCATGGTGCTGAAGTGTGTAACACTGTGTAGGAGCTATCATGGTGCTGAAGTAAGACACTGTGTAGGAGCTATCCAAGGTGCTGAAGTAACACACTGTGTAGGAGCTATCCATGGTGCTGAAGTGTGTAACACTGTGTAGGAGCTATCCATGGTGCTGAAGTGTGTAACACTGTGTAGGAGCTATCCATGGTGCTGAAGTGTGTAACACTGTGTAGGAGCTATCCATGGTGCTGCAGTAATACACAGTGTAGGAGCTATCCATGGTGCTGAAGTGTGTAACACTGTAGGAGCTATCCACGGTGCTGAAGTGTGTAAGCGACCAATCGGAGCACCCTCTATAATAATATATAATATATATATAATAATGACATAGCGTTGCTCCTCCTCCTCCTCCTCCTCCATGCAGCAGCAACCAATCGGAGCACCCTCTATAATATATATATATAATAATGACAGCATTGCTCCTCCTCCTCCATGCAGCAGCGACCAATCGGAGCACCCGCTGCTGAGGAAGAAGAGCATGCAGTGGGCGCGCCGCCTCAGCCGCAAGAGCGCCAAGCCTCCCAGCCGCGCCGAGCGCATCTCCGCGCAGCGCCTCAACCTGTACCGCCGCTCCGAGAGGCAGGAGCTCTCCGAGCTGGTCAAGAACCGCATGAAGCACCTGGGCCTGCCCACCGTGGGCTACGGTAAGCCCGGATGGGTCGCTCAACAACGCGCACGGCCACGCTCAGCGCAAAGCAAGCAGCGCCAAGCAGGTGGTCCGGAACCGGAAACCGACGCCATGTTGGACCGACGCATGCCTGGTTTTTTTACACTTAGTTGCGCACCTAGTATTGCACGCCTGGCCAAACATATGTGACCAGATTTGACTGAGAGACTGCCATTGCGCACATTCCAGAGGAGAAAACCTTTTTATTTTTTTCATTTTTTTCAAAATGAGTTAATAGCACACGCAGACTCTTCACATACTAGAGCATGTCTGAAATAAGTGTCAGAGCTGAAATCGACATGTAAATATGAAATAAATGCTTAAACATGTAGCTAGGTGTAATGTTAGAGACCACAGAAGACATGTAAATATGAAATAAATGCTTAAACATGTAGCTATAGGTGTAATGTTAGAGACCACAGAAGTGAACCTTTCAAGCCTTTTTCTCAACTCGCTGTTTCTCTGCCAGACATTACTCTATAAGACATATCTCCAAAACTGGTGGGTCAAACTGAACAACCAATATGTCAATGTGAAGCTATGATTCCCTGCTTTCATATGACATGAAAAAACAAAAAATTCAAAAAAGTCCAATGGCAGTCCCTCAGTCAAATTTGGTCACATATACCGGAAATAGCTCGTAGGTTATTGTCGGTGTGCATCAAGTGCTCAACTAAGTATAAAATAGGCTTTATAGGTTTATAGGCAAATGGCTAATTCATAATTCAATTCCAATTCACAAAGTGAGCTTTATTGGCATGATAAAACAAACATTTACATTGCCAAAGCAAAGTGGCACAATACAATAAAAACAGTTTAAAATGGGGGAATAATTCACCATCGTGACAAAATGAATGACATTGTGATCATCAGGGTGATCCACATGTTTGATGTGAATCACTCGTGTGTCGTGAATTTAGCTCTAACTTGATGAATGTTACAACAAGGTTGTTTGCTCTAGTTTTTATGATGTAACGAGTGAGTATGCACTTACACGTACTGTTCCATCCGTCGACCTCATCCCATTGCCTGTACTAGAGACCATTTTGTCACACTTGACAACCTAAGTGTTTTCAAGAGGTCCAAGTTTATTTCTGGTTGCAGTGTTTGTGAATGTCAGTAGCTGGCGACGGACGATACAACTTGGGCTGTTCCTTTTGGAACGCAGTTCCTTTTGGAACGCTGTTCCTTTTGGAACGCAGTTCCAATGACAAGGTCTATGGTTGGCCTGGCCGGCTGATCCATGCACTGCCATCACCTTCACGCTAAAGGCTCATTCATCAGTCTGGATTTGGGGTGGTGACCACCGCTCCGGTGGTGAGGTGACCACCGCTCTGCTGGTGAGGTGACCACCGGAGCTGAAACAACGCTGAGCAGTGGTGAGTAAAAATAGAGAGGAAGGGCTGGGGCGGTGGCGGTGGTTTGCTCTTCACCGTGGCTCAGTGACGTCATGTTGTAGTTCGGTGGTCACCTCAGTGACGTCATTTTGTAGTTCGGTGGTCACCTCAGTGACGTCATGTTGTAGTTCGGTGGTCACCTCAGTGACGTCATGTTGTAGTTCGGTGGTCACCTCAGTGACGTCATTTTGTAGTTCGGTGGTCACCTCAGTGACGTCATGTTGTAGTTCGGTGGTCACCTCAGTGACGTCATGTTGTAGTTCGGTGGTCACCTCAGTGACGTCATGTTGTAGTTCGGTGGTCCACCTCAGTGACGTCATGTTGTAGTTCGGTGGTCACCTCAGTGACGTCATGTTGTAGTTCGGTGGTCACCTCAGTGACGTCATGTTGTAGTTCGGTGGTCCACCTCAGTGACGTCATGTTGTAGTTCGGTGGTCACCTCAGTGACGTCATGTTGTAGTTCGGTGGTCACCTCAGTGACGTCATGTTGTAGTTCGGTGGTCACCTCAGTGACGTCATGTTGTAGTTCGGTGGTCCACCTCAGTGACGTCATGTTGTAGTTCGGTGGTCACCTCAGTGACGTCATGTTGTAGTTCGGTGGTCACCTCAGTGACGTCATGTTGTAGTTCGGTGGTCACCTCAGTGACGTCATGTTGTAGTTCGGTGGTCACCTCAGTGACGTCATGTTGTAGTTCGGTGGTCACCTCAGTGACGTCATGTTGTAGTTCGGTGGTCACCTCAGTGACGTCATGTTGTAGTTCGGTGGTCACCTCAGTGACGTCATGTTGTAGTTCGGTGGTCACCTCAGACCTCACCACCGAAAATCCAGACTATGAATGAGCCTTAAGACTTCAGCTGAACGTTACTCTGTCAGCCAGCATTACACTCTCATCTCACCCCATCTCCTCCTCCGTCTCCCTATAGACCTGCTACGGGTGATTGTTAGTTGCGTATATAAACATACTCGTGTCATTGTTGTTGCACACGGAAACTATAGCCAATCCGCAAGCTCCCAACATGTCACAGCGAGCTTGTTGCACGACGACTGGGCTATTTTTGGTGTGTGACGCACACGGCACGCAGCCACGCATACGCCGGGAATTGGAGTGTAAACATTTACCCATAAGGCTCCACGTTAACACTTTCTATGATGCCCACGTCTCTAATGCATTATATAAACTCCAGAAATAAATAAACTCGCCTTCCCATCATGCACCTGTATAACCCAGGGTTATAATCAGATTTATAATTCATGTGTAATCGACAATATGTCATCAATATGAATGCTTTATGATGTGGTGTGATTATTATGACGAAACATTTAAAGCGCTTTTAACCATAATGATCCGGTTGTTGTGTGTAGATTATAGTGCAATCTACTATAACATTCTATGCATGAGCTTCATAGAAAGTGTTTCCACCAGGTCTATTTATATTTTTTTCTGCGCACATTTGAGTGTATACAGTATATGGAGCCATCATGATCACAACGCCATGTGCACAAACCCTTATGCACAAAACCCGCATGCATGCACGTACGTATGTATGTTTGCATGCAGAATGCAGGAGCACTTTATACCCCCGAACCGAACCTTTCACATTCCTGAACTCCGACTGCATTAGGCCGTGCATTCTTCTCCCCCTTTCTCTTCTGTTCTGTACGTTGGCTATTCGGCAATATATACAAGCTCACCACGGACGGTGCGTCACATTGTGAGCTTGTAGATCAGCTAAACACTGTTGTATTTTTTACATGTTGGTATTGCTACTTTTACTTAAGTAGAACAAGATCTGAGTACTTCTTCCACTTGTTGTAGACCTGCTATTATTACATTTCACGCAGCGGAATATGAATCAGGCCTCACACCAATATGAATATGAATCAGGCCTCACACCAATATGAATATGAATCAGGACTCACGTAAATATGAATCAGGCCTCACATCAATATGAATATGAATCAGGTCTCACATCAATATGAATATGAATCAGGTCTCACATCAATATGAATATGAATCAGTCTAATCACTGCATGTTTTCTTTTTATTTCTTGCCCTTATACTCTTTGCATCCTCTCTTAACATTCTTCTTTGATTAACAAAAATAAAATCTAAATGCTTTTGCTGCCTGCCTGATGCTTTATTTCTTCTTTGTTTTCTTTTCCCTTCTTTCTTTCTTTCTTTCTTTCTCTTTCTGAACTGCTCCGTCTTCCCTTCTTCTTTGCCGTGTTTAGAGGATGTTTCTAATCTCACTGCGAGCGATGTGATGAACCGAGTAAATCTAGGATATTTGCAAGGTAACCTGTGTGCAGTTTTACAACACACGTACGACAACATTACGGTAACCTGTGTGCAGTTTTACAACACACGTACGACAACATTACGGTAACCTGTGTGCAGTTTTACAACACACGTACGACAACATTACGGTAACCTGTGTGCAGTTTTACAACACACATACGACAACATTACGGTAACCTGTGTGCAGTATTACAACACACATACGACAACATTACGGTAACCTGTGTGCAGTATTACAACACACATACGACAACATTACGGTAACCTGTGTGCAGTATTACAACACACATACGACAACATTACGGTAACCTGTGTGCAGTATTACAACACACATACGACAACATTACGGTAACCTGTGTGCAGTATTACAACACACATACGACAACATTACGGTAACCTGTGTGCCGTTTTACAACACAAATACAACAACAACAACAACATTAATGCCAGTAACCCTGTTGCTCCTTTGAGAAGTGATCCTCAACCTCAACCTCAAAGTTCTTTGTTTGATAAAGCCACCGACCACCATTTGATATGGTTTTCTTATTTATTTTTATCTCTGGGACTGGGACCCCGATCTACACTGTAAAAAAAAAAAAAGTTATTTAACTCAGAGAGCGTACAAATGTACACTCTGAGTTAAAGTTCCAGACCCAGACGGTGCCCTTTGCGTCCGTGTGTTGCGTTCACACATTGGCAGATGAACATACAAAAGCTACACGTCTTGTGTCTTTGTTTACAATGGTTGTTATCTTCATGTGGCTGGCTTCCATTGGACACGGACGGTAGCCTGTATTCTTATCGCTGCCAGTGTGAACGCCCTCCCAGCGACCTCTAGTGTTTTCACCAGTGCTATAGAGCGCCGCAGCCCCTACACAGATGTTAGATGTTTATTATATTGATGGAGATAGGACGCAGACAGTCAGTATGTCATTGTTTATGTCTCGTATAGCATGTAGTAATGCTCTATTATAGTTTGTGCTAAATGACCACCGTACGTACGTACGTACGTGGGCCTCTGAGGTTTAACAACAGTGCCCCCTACCCCCGTCCCTCAGAACAGCAGGACATTAAAGAGCACCGCTATTCAGAGGCGCCCAGGCCGTCGTCAGGTTAGCTGGTTGATTTCACCGCTGCCACTACTACACTGCATGAATGTGTGTGTGTGTGTGTCCTCGTGCGTGTGCATGTGCGGATTTTGCGCATGCACGTGTGTGTGTGCCTGCGTGCGTGTGTGTGTGTGTGTACGCGTTGCGTGGGAGGTGGATGCTTTTCAGACAGGGCATCAGTCCGACATTCATCCGCATGTCGGACTATAGCGTCTGCTCCCGTGCTTGCGGTTATATGGTTAGGTTAGGAGATGACCAATGACTTGTCTGAACTAGGTACTGCACCCCGCGTGCATGCGTGCGTTTGTGTGTGTGTATACTTGTATTTCTATACTTGTGAGGGCAAAATGTTTAGGGCCAAAGTATAGTAGAATTTGAAACATATATACATTGTGAGGGGAAGCATTTTTCTGGTCCCCGCAGAAGAAATGTTATATGTGAGGTTTCACTGACATAACAGCTCATGAAATGTAAGTGACCGAACCTACCAACCTAGTCATCAAGGGGAGGGCAGTGGGAGGTACAGAGCGTCGTGCATGACGATCTGCTGGGCACGGCAATGTGCCAATAATATATCCCGGTCTCCGTTTGTGCTGTTTTAGTCCCGGTCCTGGAATGTGTTTTAGTCCGGTCCTGGAATGTGTTTTAGTCCGGTCCTGGAATGTGTTTTATAGTCCGGTCCTGGAATGTGTTTTAGTCCGGTCCTGGAATGTGTTTTATAGTCCGGTCCTGGAATGTGTTTTAGTCCGGTCCTGGAATGTGTTTTAGTCCGCTCCTGGAATGTGTTTTAGTCCGCTCCTGGAATGTGTTTTAGTCCGGTCCTGGAATGTGTTTTAGTCTGCTCCTGGAATGTGTTTTAGTCCGCTCCTGGAATGTGTTTTAGTCCGGTCCTGGAATGTGTTTTAGTCCGGGCCTGGAATGTGTTTTAGTCCGCTCCTGGAATGCGCAGGTTGCAACAACAGCAACAAAAAAAAAGGGAATGTGATTGATTCTGATGATGATGGATGGTGGATATGCGGACGCTATATCTGTGCATGTTACAGTTTAACCGTACGTGCGTCCTCTTGATGCCGCGCATGGACTTGCGCTTGTGGCCAGCAGCTAGCATGCCCAAAAAAAGAAAAGAAACCCCCTCCTCTCTCTCTCCGTATACCCGGACATGATGGCCTGTGAGTTTAACGGTTAGCCCTTCTCTCTTTTCCACCCCGCCTGGCTTCGTAAAGGGCCACGATCAGGTGGGTTGTTGTTATATACAGTAGGCACACATTATGTCCTCCTTTATGTTGTCCCCCCCCCCCTCCCCCCCTACATGAGCCCCCCCAAACCAGGGTACGAACCCCCCCACCACCGCACCTAAACATGTCTCTATAAGCCAAATTCCAATACCCAAAATCTCGGCCACTCGCTCACTCCCACTCGGTCACTCCAGCATGGCAAATTATGGTGAAATTGGTGAGCTGCCGAAATATGTTACCATCTTGTGGACTTCACACAACTTACATGGACGTCTTTAAATATGTGGCCTGAATACCGCTAGGTTGAACTTTGCTAATTAACAAACTGCAACGATTTTCATTCGGACACTGACAATAATTATGTGATGTCTGCAAGATTTTCACATATTTCAGCAGGTCACCAATTTCACCGTAACACCACCATGCTGGAGCGAGCGAGTGTGAGTGAGCGAGTGGCCGAGATTTGGGGTATTGGAATTTGGCTTATGTGTCTTGATCACAGACTTAACAGGTAAAATAATTCTACAATTAACACACACACAAACATCCACGCACGCACGCACACACGCGCATTTCCAGATAATTAGTCGCGGGGTCTTCTTCTTGTCCCTTTCTTCATAAATCTAACACGGGGTTTAATAATAAGATACTTCGTCATCTCTTTTGACAGAGAGGAAAAGTTCTCATTTTGCTTAGTCGGGTTAATTAGAGAGGGGCTCATTTGGCTTCAGGCTTAATGTAGTGTGTAATGAGGGTGAATGAAGGTCCCGGGCAGGTTCTCGGGGGTCGCAGCTGTGAAGGTCCCGCCTGCTTTCTCTGTTTCAGACGAGATGAACGACCACCAGAACACGCTGTCCTACGTCCTCATCAACCCGCCGCCTGACACCGTGCTGGAGCTGAACGACGTCGTGTAAGAATAACAACATTATGTTACGCTGCCACCCGTTGGAGAACATTATGCTGCCACCCGGTGGAGAACATTATGTTACGCTGCCACCTGGTGGAGAACATTATGTTACGCTGCCACCTGGTGGAGAACATTATGTTACGCTGCCACCTGGTGGAGAACATTATGTTACGCTGCCACCCGGTGGAGAACATTATGTTACGCTGCCACCCGGTGGAGAACATTATGTTACGCTGCCACCCGGTGGAGAACATTATGTTACGCTGCCACCCGGTGGAGAACATTATGTTACGCTGCCACCCGGTGGAGAACATTATGTTACGCTGCCACCTGGTGGAGAACATTATGTTACGCTGCCACCCGGTGGAGAACATTATGTTACGCTGCCACCTGGTGGAGAACATTATGTTACGCTGCCACCCGGTGGAGAACATTATGTTACGCTGCCACCCGGTGGAGAACATTATGTTACGCTGCCACCCGGTGGAGAACATTATGTTACGCTGCCACCCGGTGGAGAACATTATGTTACGCTGCCACCCGGTGGAGAACATTATGTTACGCTGCCACCCGGTGGAGAACATTATGTTATGCTGCCACCCGGTGGAGAACATTATGTTACGCTGCCACCCGGTGGAGAACATTATGTTACGCTGCCACCCGGTGGAGAACATTATGTTATGCTGCCACCCGGTGGAGAACATTATGTTACGCTGCCACCCGGTGGAGAACATTATGTTACGCTGCCACCCGGTGGAGAACATTATGTTATGCTGCCACCCGGTGGAGAACATTATGTTACGCTGCCACCCGGTGGAGAACATTACGCTGCCACCCGGTGGAGAACATTATGCTGCCACCCGGTGTCGTTTTTGGCAGAACGACTGACATAGAAACATAGCTTTTTCAGAAAACTGTCAGGATGTAGAAGACATTTTTTTAATCTGATCTCAGGTCAAAATAGGTTAATTAAAGCTGCAATCCATAGGGGCACGGTGGCACAGTTGGTAGTGCTGTCGCCTCACAGCTAGAAGGTCCTGGGTTCGATTCCCGCTCGGGGCACTGTGGGTGCTGGCGGGGTGTTTCCTCCTCTGCGTCATCAGTGGCCATACCCGAAGGCGGGGTTGGCGAAAGGGCCTTTCTGTGTGGAGTTTGCATGTTCTTCCCGTGTCCCCTAGGGTAGGTACCCTCACAAAAACATGCAGTAATCTTGGTCTCTAAACTGCCTCCCCCTGGCCAGCCGGGGCGCCTGATGGAGGGGAAAGGAACTGGTTGGAATAACGTGTTCCTTCCACGCGCTATACGTCCAACCAGGGAAACTCCCCCCTGTCAGGTGTGAAGGAGCAACTTGGACACTCAGGCATGAAGGGAGCATGAGTTAAGTCCGTTGCTCTCCCCAGGTTGGCGGAGGGTGTGTAGAGCCCAGGATCACAGTAGATGATTGACACAGGGGTGAAAAATAAATTACAAAATCGTGGGATAAAAAAAAAAGCTGCAATCCATAATGTTCTGCTGAGTTCTGCTGCTGTTCAATCTTCTCTCTCTCTCTCTCGTCTGTCCCGAATAGATACATCATCCGGTCGGACCCACTGGCACACGTCCCAGAGGACGCGCCCCCGCCGGTGGCCATGCCGTCCCGCGGCCCCACCACCACCACCACCACCACCACCCGGAACCAGCAGGACTTAAACACGGAGACGAGGGACGAGACCCACCTCTGAAACACCTCCTCCGTCCCCTCGTATACCCACACCCACCCACCCCTTTCACAGAGCAGAGACATACTTTATGAGGGCAGAGAGAGAGACCCCTTCCCCCTTAATTCCAAGCCGGCTTGTTTCCTCAACGCACATTGAAGCCCCATCTTTGGACCTGCAGGAGAGACTAGTGTCCTTGGCCCAAAAGGCGAGGCCTAATCTGTGGGTCAGCAGACGACCCTCACCCTGGGAGACGTGATGAATGGGAGACGAACAGTGTCGTATCCCCCTGACGCCTCTGGGCGAACAGTGTCGTATCCCCCTGACGCCTCTGGGCGAACAGTGTCGTATCCCCCTGACGCCTCTGGGCGAACAGTGTCGTATCCCCCTGACGCCTCTGGGCGAACAGTGTCGTATCCCCCTGACGCCTCTGGGCGAACAGTGTCGTATCCCCCTGACGCCTCTGGGCGAACAGTGTCGTATCCCCCTGACGCCTCTGGGCGAACAGTGTCGTATCCCCCTGACGCCTCTGGGCGAACAGTGTCGTATCCCCCTGACGCCTCTGGGCGAACAGTGTCGTATCCCCCTGAGGCCTCTGGGCGAACATTGTCGTATCCCCCTGAGGCCTCTGGGCGAACAGTGTCGTATCCCCCTGGGCGAACAGTGTCGTATCCCCCTGAGGCCTCTGGGCGAACAGTGTCGTATCCCCCTGACGCCTCTGGGCGAACAGTGTCGTATCCCCCTGACGCCTCTGGGCGAACAGTGTCGTATCCCCCTGACGCCTCTGGGCGAACAGTGTCGTATCCCCCTGACGCCTCTGGGCGAACAGTGTCGTATCCCCCTGACGCCTCTGGGCGAACAGTGTCGTATCCCCCTGACGCCTCTGGGCGAACAGTGTCGTATCCCCCTGACGCCTCTGGGCGAACAGTGTCGTATCCCCCTGAGGCCTCTGGGCGAACAGTGTCGTATCCCCCTGACGCCTCTGGGCGAACAGTGTCGTATCCCCCTGAGGCCTCTGGGCGAACAGTGTCGTATCCCCCTGAGGCCTCTGGGCGAACAGTGTCGTATCCCCCTGAGGCCTCTGGGCGAACAGTGTCGTATCCCCCTGACGCCTCTGGGCGAACAGTGTCGTATCCCCCTGAGCTGCTAAAGAAAGGATGCATGAAGAGTGCCTCGTCATCGAACCCACAGACACGTCAGTTCAATACGGAGACGTCTCATTGGCCGCTGCTCCGGAACCCCACGTCAATACGGAGACGTCTCATTGGCCGCCGCTCCGGAACCACACGTAAACGTCGCCTCCATATTGTGACGGCTTGTCTTAAAGTCCAGAGATACGTCTCTGTTGTATATATATATAATTATACCTTCTTTTCTGATTTTTAACCATTTAGTGTTATTATTATTACCTACAGTATTTAAGAACGGGTGTTGGTCACCCATTCTGTTTTAATTTAAAGGAGCATTCCGCCCCGGTAACAAGATGTACACACGCACACGAGCTACAGTGGGGAGGGGGGACGGGACGGACACGTGACAGGCCAACAGCACGCACACCAAGGCCCGCCCCCGCTCGATCATGATTGGCAGAAGGCCCCTCCCTCTCTATCCTGATTGGATGAAGGCTGATGGGCCACCTAGAGCCAAAAACGAAACCTACGGGTTTTTTTTTTTAACTGGGGACAGGGAGGAACTCCTTATATGGTCAGCACTCTCTATAGCAGGGAGGTTCGTCACAACTAAACAAAAAAAGAAGTGATATTTGAAGTGAAATGAACTGAATATACCTTTAATCACGTATCTTATATCATAACATAACTGACATTTGTACCATGATTTTAATAGTGCAGACGTAGTACAGTGCACATATACTGTACTGTACGTGCATGGGGGGGGGGGGGGGCACAGCTCCCCCTACTAAATATGGCAGCCGCGATGACGGGTCACTCCAATAAACAGCTGCGGCCAATGAGGTTCCTACGCTATCTATGATGTAACCCCTCGCTTATCGCACACACACACACACACACACACACACACACACACACACACACACACACATCCGTTACTTGGGGATGAACTTCCACCCAAATTAGCCCCAAACTGCAAAACAAAAGAAAACAAACGAAACCAAGAGTCACTTGGAAATAGACTGGGGCTGGGGGAACTTGTAAAGCAACCAAAGGACTTAAGACTGATTCTGTCACACGATATCCTAAAGGAAGGAAGGAAGGAAGTAATGCGCTATAGGACAGGATATGATGTCATTTTTCTCTCTCTCGCAACGTCTTATCGCATTGGGGGTGAAGTTACCCTCCATCCCCTGACTTATCCCTGCGTCCGTCCGTCCGTCCGTCCGTCCGCTCCCGTTCCATAAAACATAACATATTTTTTTCGTGGGGGAAAAGAAAAAAAGTGCAAAACAACAGACAAACAACAGACAAAACAACAGACAAACGGGTCAGATTCGGGGCGGCAACTACACCCCACGGGGGACGCCACAGACGGACGTTTCCAGCATCAATCGTAAAGTACACGACACGTGCACAAAGGTTTGTTGGTGATCGTTTTGGACTGCTTTTTCTTTTTGGGGGCGGGATTTTCATTGAGCACAACCTATAATGCTTGATGTGATACTCTGCCGTGCGATGGTGTAAACTAAAGTAAACCCTTTAACTGTTGTCGGAGTTGGCCTTTGAATAATTTGCGAGGGTAGAGCTTTTCCCTTTAGTGTAATCGGGGGATCACTTTTCCACTTTTAAAGGACCACTTCACCACTTTTCAACCTATCTTCATATAATAGGTCCTCACTAATAATCGTGAAAAAATGGCGCAATTTTTTCCTACTCTGTCTGTGTCTCATAGGAGGGCTGTGGGGCAGTTCAGAAACCGTCTTCCAGTGACATCATCCATGGGGAATACAAGCTAATAGAAACGGCAGGCTTTCTATAGTCCTGAAAAGTTGCAATGCGAAAATGGAAGCTATCGTTCTCACGATAATGAAAATCTAAACATTTTTGTAAAAAAAAAAATCTTGTTTATCTGCCTAATGATGATGTCACTGGAAGACGGTTTCTAAACTGCCCACAGCCCTCCTATGAGACACAGACTGAGTAGACGAAAATCGTGCCATTTTATCATGATTATTAGTGAGGACCTATTATATGAAGATAGGGTGAAAAGTGGTGAAGTGGTCCTTTAAGCATCCTTTGATGGAGATGACATTTTGTCTGCGGCCTCACAGTCTACGGCAGCCAACAGATCTACAAGCTCATGAGTCGTGGCACATTGCGAGCTTAGTAGGCTACTATTTTCAACATGTGACACCATCGTACGACAGTATATAAATCCAGCTTTATTATGAGCAAAAAAATTGTACACAAATGCTTTTTTTCCACTGGTCATTTATATACATTGCCATATCAGATCTGTTTGTTTCTTCGTTTTGGATGCTCAAATATTTTGTTCCAGTGGTGGACATAAGTACATTTACTTGAGTAATGTTTTTTTTGAGTACCTGTACGTTTTTTTTATTTTTTAGGTGTGGAAACTTGTGACTTCCACGCCACAACATTTAATGAACAAATTAATCCTGTTTCAAAAGTAGTGCAAACAGCGGATATCTATGCTCATAAACGTGAAGCGCTGTGAACTTGTAGAGCAGCGTTAATTTTTTTTTATAGTAAATACAATGATATTAAAAAAGAAAATGTACCTTAGAATAAGTAAAAAGTTACGTTTTTACTTTGGAATACCTAAAGTATTTAGTATTGCAGTAATGACTTTCACTTGCAGTCGAGTAATATTTGATCGGAAGTATTTGTACTTCTGCTCAACGACTGGGGTTGAGTACTTTGTCCACCACTGATCCGTACCATGTGACCATACCTTGTCACCGTACCATGTGACCATACCATGTCACCGTACCATGTGACCTGTCCTTACCATGTGCCATTCCTTTCACCTTCTCTGTTGCTTTGTAAATGGCACACACGTTGCAGCGATATTATGCATTGTCTTATTTTTATTTTTTATTATAACTAGTAGTTGCTAGTCAATTTCAATTCATTTTGGAATTAGTTTTTAATATGACATATTCATTTGTGAATATCTTGATTAATCCAGTTAATGGTGACGACCATAATGAGTTGTAGTGCATTAGGTTTTTGTGTAGGGTAGGTAGCAGCCCTGCACTCTGGAGTCTGTCCCTTAGAGTATATAATATATATATATATATAATATATATATAATATATAATATATATGAATAGAGAAGACACCCGAGTTCTCCTTCCATCCACTTGCATTAAGTTGCTCAAAAGCGCATGAGGCGATTTCACTCCTCCTTCCGCGTAGGAACAGAGTGCATTCTGGAATGGATTGGCCCCCAAACACATGAACGTGCTGCCGTTGACTATATCATTGCACGCGTTCACGTGCGTTCCAGGTGCGTTCACGTGTCATCGTGAACGTGCACAATGATAGTCAACGGACCAGCGCGTTCATGTGTTTGGGGCCAACTGCAATACCTTCATTCGGCCACTATGTCCATTTCGCCTCAGGGTTTCCTCCGGGTGCCGTCTCTATTCATATATACTCTAAGATCTGTCCCTATCCGGGGAATGGAATGCTTCTCTTCAGATCCGGACAGATCTGCAACACCTTGTGCACAAACAGGGCAAAGTCCAAGTGCAGTATTTTATCTTTTATTATTTTAAGATTTAATGAATATTCATCATTTCTTATACAATAGTCATAATATGTCACTGTAAAATACTATCTTTGTATTTGGATGTGTGGTATTCTGTTCTCTCTGTGTTGTAGTAGGATGATAACAATGGAACAGAACTTGAACTACTTTTTTGCACTAAAAAGCTCGGTGGGGGTGTCTGGAGGAGAAGAGCATGACCCTTTAATCTGAATCAGCGGTTCCCAACTTTTGGCTGGATCAGGGCCCACTTGAAAACCGCGAAAAAACGTTCGTGTGTGTGTGTGTGTGTGTGTGTGAGCGTGCGTGCGTAACAATGCAAAGCAGAGAGATCCCAGGGCGTACTGGCAGATGGTTGCTCCGTCTCGGCAGTACAAGCTCTTTCCTTCACTGACAGTATAGGATTGTCAGCCTGCAGCCAATTGGTCAACGTTTTCACAGTTTGACTCGATATAACAGCTCACTTGATCTCTGAAGAATCTGGGAACGTGTTGAGCGTTGTTGTCCCGGTGTTTTTAGTGAGGGTATACGTCCAGCTTCCCTCCATCTACACCAGATCTCTTTACCGAAACTACCCGATCTATAAGCTCACAACAGCTCACAATACGAGACATTGTGAGCTTGTAGACCTGTATTTTTGTGTATAAATGCCCCCCCCTCCCAAGTGGTTAAGCCATTCGTCTTTTTCAGAGCATTTATTTGAATGATTAATCAATCAATGGATTGTATTCTCAATGGAACTAACATAGTATATCATTTAAGTTCCCATTTGTCGGTATATCACCGTGAAAGCTCATTTTTCAGGACTTGAAAGAAAAACAAATACTGTGTCAATATAATTATTATTATATCCAGGTTGTGCACATATACCGTACGTACGTTATTTTGGGCCCCGATATTTTGGCAATATCCTCATGGTCCACCAATGGCCCCCGGGGCCACAGGTTGGGAATCGCTGATCTGAATCTTTACAACGAAGCAGGCAGTATTCAACCATTACAATGAATATGAATGATGATGATGCAGTTACTGTACACGTGCATGCAAGCAGGTTGTATACTGTACATTATGCAGGGTTATAGATTTACTGTTTTATCCCTGATGATTCTGGCCAGACAGAATTAAATACAGTACATGCATTTCCTTTTGTGAAATGTCAGACTGGTGGTGGGGGGGGGGGGGGGGGGGGATATGTGACTGGTTTGATAATATCACAATTTAACAATTGAATCAAAAATAATTATATTAACCAAATCAATAAATGACTTCATGTAACAGATCTACAGGCTTGATATACAGTATGAGCTTCTAGATTTGTTTTTTTTTCTCCTCACTATTCGTCATTTAGAAAATGGTTTAATTTGAACCCTGTGTAAATGTATACAGTTTGGCGTTGCTCATGACTTGGTGTTATGCCATATAGCAGGTTTACTTTCCTATGTGCCATTTGTAATTATTTTTAGCTTTGTTTGTTTGTTTTTCTTTAGAAACATGGAAGTATAGGCTAGTATAATGATGTGGTGATTTTCAGATGAACTTCTGTGTCTTTGAAACGAGATCGACCCCAAAGGTCGCGACTGGATGGCGTTCAAAAGTCTAACCAATAGAATCCCCTGAATCTTCTATAGAGCCGTGGTGGTTCTCAACATAGGGACTGGGGACCCCCACCAGTGGGGGGGGTCCTTGAGGAGTTGTGGATCTGCTGTATAACTCTGAGGCTCCTTTTCCACCGGTTGGTTCCCAGTGGGAACCGGGTCAGTTCTTTTTGGTTCTTAGTCCATGAGCCAGAGCTCCAAAATTGAAACGTTAATTATGAATTGAGTGGGCAAAACCATACCTATAATAGATTGTTATCATCATTAAACTTCCCCAATTGAGTACTTACACGAAGACAATGATTTATTGTATTAACATTTTTACATTTTTAAATATGGAAATGAGGCATTATGTAGGAAGATATGCAATAATCAAAAATATGAAAAAGCTACTACTGTGGAAGGGTTATCATGTATTAATTTACTTGTATTGATCATAAAAACAATTTAATATAGGGTATAGTTTGCCCACCAATTATGTAGCTCTGGCTCATGGACTAAAAACCAAAAAGAACTGAACCGGTTCCCACTGGGAACCAACCGGTGGAAAAGGGGTCTGAGAGTGTACATTTGGAACCAAATGGACTTACAGGTCCATTTGGGGCACTCTGCAGAATTAAATCTGCACCGCAGGACTTTACAGTGTATTTGTTCCATGTTGACATTTTTGGTAAATGTTTCAAAAGTAATTTTGTTTAAGCGAGCTTGTAGAGATCAGGCTGTTTTTATGTTTTGGGTTTTTTTTTCGTTTTTTTTATTGCCAACGTATTTATTTATAGGGTAAACTAACTGATTTTGATGCCATATTAACTATCGTTTTGCTGGGTGGGGAGTGGTGGGGAGTGGGGACCCCCTGGACGCCGCTCAAGGACCCCTCAATCTGAGAACCAGTGTTCTATGATCTATAGAGAGTGATGAAGAAAACGTAAATATGATGTAGATGAATGGTTGATGCTGTATCTGCTATATAGCCGAGGACCCCTCTGAAAGCCAGTTTACAGGACAGGTGACTTACTGAGTGTGTGTGTGTGTGGGTGGGTGGGTGTGTGTGTGTGTGTGTGTGTGTGTGTGTGACTGTGTGCGTGCGTGCGTGTGCGCGTGTGTGCGTGCGTGTGCGTGCGTGTGCGTGCGTGCACGCGCGGCCGGAGGATATTATATGCATGCAAATGTACAATCCGTCTCCAGAAGGTCTTCCCCGTGCAGCCATCGCTTCTCCTCCTCTCTGACTTAAATGTTCAAAAACCACAAACAAAAACCGGAACCGACTGTTTTCTGGTCTTCACTCCACTGTTTGTTGACTGACTTCCTCTATACTGTCCTTATTACTGTAATATCACAAGGAGCATGCAGACACAAAAAAAAAAGCATGTTTTTGATATAACGGCTTGCCAAGTACGACATTTTTTTTGTTTCGTACATTTCCTCTGTGGCCAGTGTGAAGTATACGACTAGAAGATGCTCATGATCAATCCACATGTCTTAATAAACTGCAGCGCGCACACAGGAAAATAACGGTCCACGGTCGGATCAGAACCATCATGCACCTATACTGAAAGAACCATTTCATTTCATTTAGGTTCTTTGCATGGACCGTTTTGTTCTCAAAGCCTTGCATGTATAGAACCATGTTGGATTCTGTTCTGTGAGGCACCTAATTTGACCAGACTTAAAATCCTTTAATAATATAGGCGAACGTTCGATGGAAATTTGATCCACAAGCTTACAATGCATAACCTTGTGAGCTTGTAGATCTGCTATTCTTTGACAGATTTTGTTTGGTGTATTCTTATGGGAATGAAGAGTGTGTATATAGGCCGGGGTTTAAATGATTAAATAAA
Source organism: Protomyctophum bolini (assembly GCF_963924005.1). Taxonomy (NCBI): domain Eukaryota; kingdom Metazoa; phylum Chordata; class Actinopteri; order Myctophiformes; family Myctophidae; genus Protomyctophum; species Protomyctophum bolini. The sequence continues at coordinate 32,604,978 of NC_137883.1, forward strand.
TGGTTCTTTAAAGGTTCTGAAAGGTTCTTCTCTATATATGGCATCGTTCTGAAGAACCCGTTTGGGGTTCAGTCGGCACCTTTATTTTTCTCTGTGTGCTTGTAATTCATAACCATATAATTTGATACTGGATGGATGGATTATGTCGTGTGTGTGTGTGTGTGTGTGTGTGTGTGTGTGTGTGTGTGTGTGTGTGTGTGTGTGTGTGTGTGTGTGTGTGTGTGTGTGTGTGTGTGTGTGTGTGTGTGTGTGTGTGTGTGTGTGTGTGTGTGTGTGTGTGTGTGTGTGTGTGTGTGTGTGTGTGTGTGTGTGTGTGTGTCAAGAGCCTGCAGTGTTTTCGCCCTAGCTCACCCGACCATGTTTTTAAGTCACTGACGAAAAAGGGTTGATCCATTTTGTACTATTTCTTATAAGAAGTCGGTGCACTTCTCTGTACATGTAAAATACGAGGGAATAAACGCTGCATGCAGCCAGATATATTGAATAAAAATGCCTCTTCATTTAATATATATACCGGTAATTATACATATACTGTATCCTACTTGATTATCAACTGCTTGAATATGCATAAGACATTAATATGTACATTTCACATGAAGACACAAACATTTATTTTTTAAACAATGTCACCACTTGTACTTATAGTTAAATGTTTACACATAATTGTTTATTAGATTGTATAGTACGCACGTCTTAAATTGGGATATCCGTGGATATGCACGGCTATTTTGTGGGCGCGTGCGCGTGTTCCGAAACGCTTTCATTGCTTTCACTCGCAGCAACGACGTTTGTCGCCTGTAGAATATTGTGACGCCCGGGGGTCGCTGTTGTGCGCGTTGGTTGATTTGGGTGGTGGATTGGTGTTGTTGTGGAAAATGGCAACAACACTCTATAGGTCGCTAATGTTGGCATGACAGCTATATAATCTGCGTCACGTGACGTGAGGCGTCACAGAGGGGCCGGAAGTCGGTTACAGATTTCCATAGGTCACCCTTATCGGTGAAACACCACCAGGAAACAGCGTAGTGTTTTTTCCCACACTAGATAGATGTCAAAAGGCCCATGCAGACCATGATGCAGACTCACTGCCAATCGAGCAATCAGGGCTGAGTGGCTGGCAGCTTGCTCACTGCACACAGGTGTGCGAGGCTACAAGTAGGAGCTGCACTCATTCACTCATGCATGCTAGAGCACCACAACCAGCCTCCAGTCAGTACAATGAAATGTTTGAAGATCGTCGACTTCTTCCAACGGACGGCTTCCCTGGAAGACACGGGTCTTTTAGTGAAGGAACTGGGGTAGAGGGCGGCTGTGTGTAGGACATGTGTGTCCATGAGAACAGTTCGGTGGAAAGTTCATTTCCCATGTGTTTGTGTAAGTGTGTGTTCCTGGCATATCTCCCCAAGGTCATGTCACGTTGCCTCAAAGTCCTGCGTTATCATGGCGGGTTCAGTGGAGACAAGACGAACAGAAATCCTGTAACCACAAATCCAAATAGATAATATGCCTCTTCTACGCTGATAGTCGGGGGAAGATCCATCAGGGTATTGAGCGGGCTCTCCAGAACCCAATTTACATGAAGAAAATGTTGTCCATCACGTACAGAGACCAGCACACTAATTCCATGATTACTGTACTGTACTGTACTGTACTGTACTGTACAGGTTGTTCGTGTGGGGACAAGACAGGTTTTTTTAAGGTCAACCACACCAATGAAACTCATTGAGTCGTATTGGTGTGGTCGACCTTTGACCTTAACCCATTCTGGGCGGGAACCCCTTTTGGTGTTTTAAACATCATGTTGTAATTTAGCTATTGAAAAATAGCAGATCTACAAGCTCATACGAGCTTGTAGGTCTGCTATTTTTGAAAGTGTGGCTCAAATCTTTAAATATATTCTTTCAGAGTGAACATTTTTAACTCATATCTTTGCTTCTGGGGTGGGGGGGTCCCTGGAACAACATATTTTCAGATGGGGGTCCGCAGCCAAATTCAGACAATTCTGGGGGTCCTTGACATGAAAAAGGTTGAGCACCACTGACATAGAAACAGACGTTTTTCAGAAAACTATTAGGATATATTCCAACTTGTTGCGGCGCAGGGGCTCTTTACACATACCCACTGTGACCAGCAGAGGGCGGTGTCGCTCCACTCAACGAGACAAACTGACCCACAGCAAGTCTATAGATTCAAGGTAGGGTTTTGTTTAATTCTTTTATTTTTTTTACGTGTCCTATTTTTCCACAAACAATTAAAAAAAAAAAGGTTTTACTATCGGGTGTATTTAGTGACAAAGAGTCACACACGCACGCACGCACGCGCGCACACACACACGCACACACACACACACACACACACACACACACACACACACACACACACACACACACACACACACACCAACATTCAATATTAGCCTATAATATTAGGCTACTACTGTTGGCCAGTGGTTCCCAAAGTGGCGTCCGGGGACCCCCAGGGGTCCTTGAGGGAGTTCCAGGGGGTCCCCAGCTAAATGATAGTGAGGAACCAAATGGACCCTTATGGGTCTGTAACTCTGAGAGTGTACAAATGGAACCAAATGGACCCTTACGGGTCTGTAGCTCTGAGAGTGTACAAATGGAACCAAATGGACCCTTATGGGTCTGTAACTCTGAGAATGTACAATTGGAACCAAATGGACCCTTACGGGTCTGTAACTCTGAGAGAGTACAAATGGAACCAAATGGACCCTTACGGGTCTGTAACTCTGAGTGTGTGCAAATGGAACATTTGTACACTCTCAGAGTTAAATTAACATTGATTTTACAAAATAAATTGGGGGTCCCGGCGATAGAAATGCCATTAAATGGAGGTCCGTAGAACTAATGCATGTCAAACTGGGGGTCCTCAGTCCATTACGATGGTTGACAGACAGACAGACAGACAGACAGACAGACAGACAGACAGACAGACAGACAGACAGACAGACAGACAGACAGACAGACAGACAGACAGACCTGTCATCATAGCCTTCAAAACGGTTGTGAATGACTGTGGTCTAATATGTCTTTGATTGATTGATTGATTGAAATATATTTATTGACAGTTTGCAGCATTACAGTAGGCTATAGCCTATACATTTCAAGCACAACTCAATTACAAAGACTGTTAACTAAATTAAATGATCAATCAATCACCACGATAGACATGTAGGAGTGTTTTGATATTGTGGGAGAAAACAAATAAGTGATTTTGTTTTTGTATTCAAAGGAATGTGGAAAAAAGGACACTGATTTTGTTTTGTTATTTGAATATATGTTTGAAGGTACACTTCGTTTTCTCTTTAATGGAACCAATTACGAAGTATTGATGTTTATTTCTGTGTAAAAAAAAGAGATAGAATAACAGCTGTTATTTTGCTGTTTGGGGAGAAGAAGTATTTTGCTGTTGGGGGTAAAGAAAGAAATGTGATTTTGATTTTGGTGATTTATAAAGCTTTGGGTCTTTCCGAGCCTTAGTTTAAGGGGGGTGTGGTGTGACGTCATTATACCTGGGTGAACACATTAATGACGTCTTACTCAAGCGCCCGGATGTTGTTTATTGTGACATTAAGCTGTAACACGTTGATGTATGCATGTATGTTACATGTATGCCCTGCAAACTATCGTTCAGTATAAACTATATTTACCCCAAGCAAGCTCTTGTAGCCTAGTATTCCTTATTGCCTCTAAACAAGAACACGACAATATTAAGAGATTTTATGTTGAAGTCCGTGGTCGGATCAAGGTGCTCAGTCTGCGAGTCTAGTGTGACTTAACGGTTGTATGTGTGTGTGTGTGTGTGTGTGTGTGTGTGTGTGTGCGTGCGGCACAGTGTGTGTGTGTGTGTGTATGTGTGTGTGTGTGTGTGTGTGTCAGGAGGGCTTTAGGGAGAGAGAGAGAGTTTGCGTCTCCAGTGTGTTCCGTGTCAGATGGTTTACACACACACACACACACACACACACACACACACACACACACACAGTCACACACACACACACACACGGTCAGGAGGGGGCTGCCATTAATTCACCCAGAGAGAGAGAGAGAGAGACCATGCCAGCCATAGGAGGAACACAACAGCCGACAGACGTCTAGAGCTCGTGTCTCGTTTTCTGAGCTCCGACTGCAACAACAACAACAACTCTAATATCTGATCTCACAACTCTCTGCCCGTCCTATTGACGGAGGATACAGGATAAATATCAGATCTGACAACAACTGGACTGCACGCAGCAGCAGCAGCAGCATTCGGAGCAGCGTTACAAAGCGGCTGCAGGCGGCTTTCCTTTCCTTTTCCAGGATTATATTTGGGGCTTTTTTCCCCCCTCCTTCCTTCTTCTTGCAAAGATCGGAATATATCGGATAATATTTATACCCCACTCACTGTGTGTGTGTTTGCGTGCGTGCGTGCGTGCGGCTGTGCGTGCACGCGCTCCACGCTCCCGTGTCCACCGGCGGGTTTCTGTTCTGTTTAGACTGCAGTAAAAAAAAAAAAAAAAAGTCAGTCTCTGTGTGATATAACGGGATTTGGGGGAAAGGCGGTCTGAGAGGCGCAGTGTGACCGAAAACACACACACACACACACACACACACACAACGGAGCTCTGTGGATGCAGCGGCGCGTTACATATATATATATATATATATATATATATATATAGATCTAATTCTAAAGGGAAATATCTGGACGAATCGGTGGATTTTAAAGGATTGCTTTATTTTTTGTATCTCTCTCTCTCTCTCTGTACCCTCACTGTGTGTGTGTGCGTGGCGTGCACACATACATTCGTGCGTCGATCTTCCAAGATCTTGGCTTGCTTGGCTGCAAAAAAAAAAAATCCCTATTTTTCAGCGGCTTCAGTTCAGCCCCCCCCCTACCCCCCCCCCCCTCTCTCTCTCCTCTCCTCTCTCTCTCTCTCTGTGTGTTGACGCCATTTTCCTCGGGGTTTTTTCCCCATTCTTTCTGTCAAAAACACATCTTGGGGCCCTAGCTGTGACAGCCCCCACCGCCCCCCGGCTCTGGTGTTGTCCCCGGTCCAGTCGGATCTCTAACCCGATCCTAAATGGATCCGGATCAAGCGTTCACACAGCAGCAGAAGAGAGGAGTGGTGTGACCACAGCGTTCATCTCAATGGGTGAGTGGAGGAGATGCTATGTAGGCTACCTGGATAACAACACGATATAGGCTATACTGTGTCGATATATGGAGGCTTATTATGGCTTGTTGTTGTTGTTGGTGTGTGCGTGTGTGCGTGTGTGTGTGTGTGTGTGTGTGTGTGTGTGTGTGTGTGTGTGTGTGTGTGTGTGTGTGTGTGTTGTTTGTTAATTGATTGATAATTGTGTAGACTACTAGTAGATTAATTGCAACATGTCTTTTTTTTCAAAGTGCAATTTATGTGAGACCTGCATGCTGCTGCGTTGTTGAGGGGAAACACATGTACACACACACACACACACACACACACACACACACACACACACACACACACACACACACACACACTGTAAGTATAGCCTAAGTAGTGTTCAAAAAGCTCTTTGCATTGTCTTGGTGTTTGTTTTGAAATGAGGTAGGCTAGGCTATACAGGGAATAATGTAAGTAATGCATCCAAACCAATGAGGTGTCTGTCTGTCTGTCTGCCTGTCTGCCTGTCTGTCTGTCTGTCTGTCTGTCTGTCTGTCTGTCTGTCTGTCTGCCTGCCTGTCTGTCTGTCTGTCTGCTGGGATGGACGGACATGCATGTGTCATGTGATGATGCTCTCCAGACATGCATGGAAACCACTTTCTGTGTGTGTGTGTGTGTGTGTGTGTGTGTGTGTGTGTGTGTGTGTGTCTGTGTGTGTGTGTGTGTGTGTGTGCGTGTGTGTGTGTGTGTGTGTGTGCGTCTGTGTGTGTGTGCCCATGCTTTTAGTGTATTTTCACAAACTTTGTCCTACACAAACATTGAATTCCCATTCACAATGAATGGAGCATTTATAGTGCCAATACTTTACGTCATGACGCGAAATCGCGAATTGTGACGGAATGAGATATAGGATGAGATGGATAGGACTGGAGCGCCGCTCACTTCACACAGGTGTGATTCTTGTTTATGCCCCCCCCCCCCCCCCCCCCCCTGCACACTTCCTGCGCATTTGGAAGTGATGCTAACACACGCCGGCAGTGACCAGTACGATACGACACAACCGATTGGCTGGAAATTGGCAACACACCTGAACGTGCATTTTAGGCCTATAATTAACCCATTCTGACCTGAGATCAGATTCATACGAGGTTTCCACTGGACACACACTGGTCTGATTAAAACCCATTCTGACCTGAGATCAGATTCATACGAGGTTTCCACTGGACACACACTGGTCTGATTAAAACCCATTCTGACCTGAGATCAGATTCTAAAAATGTCAGTCGCTCTTCGATTTTTCAAAAATAGCCAGACCTACAAGCTCGTAGCGCGCCACTCGGTGGCGCGCTACGAGCTTGTAGATCTGCTGTTTTTCAATAGCTAAAGCATAACATGACGCTAACACCAAAATGGGTGGTTTTTGGTGTTTTTAAGCATTATGTTATACTTTTAGATAATTGAAAAATAGCAGATCTACAAGCTCATAGCGCGGTATACCGAGTGCGGTATGAGCTTGTGTATAGGTCTGCTATTTTTGAAAACCCGTGGAAATGTGGCGCACATCTTTGATTATATCATTCTTTCAGAGCGAACGTTTTTAACTCGAACCTTTGCTTCTGAGGTGGGGGTCCTTGGAACAACATATTTTCAGATGGGGGTCGACAGCCAAATACATACTGTATATTTTTTGGGGGGTCCTTGACATGAAAATGTTTGAGGAACCACTGATCTAGAAACATGGGGGTTTTTCCAGAAAACGTTCGCTCTGAAAGAATATATATACATTCAAAGATTTGAGTTAAACACATTCGCTCTGAAAGAATAATATGCATATTATATTCAAAGATTTGCGACACATTTTCCACATTTCCCCCAACCGGAAAATAGCAGATCTACAAGCTCGTATAGCGGCGCTATGAGCTTGTAGATCTGCTGTTTTTCAATAGCTGACGTTTAAAATAACGGTGGTTTAAAAAAAAGCTAATGTGACACAGAGTCGTCCTCAGGGTCTTAAAGTGAGAATCATTCAAAACAGTGCATGCAGGATTATTATCCCATTCTGAACGGGAACCCATTTTGGAGTTATAGCATCATGTTATGCTTTAGCTATTGAAAAATAGCAGATCTACAAGCTCATACGAGCTTGTAGGTCTGGCTATTTTTGAAAAATCGAAGAACGACTGACATTTTTTAGAATCTGATCTCAGGTCAGAATGGGTTAATCAGACCAGTGTGTGTGTGCAGTGGAAACCTCGTATAAATCTGATCTCAGGTCAGAATGGGTTATTATAGGCTGTATATCTGTACTGAGTGGCGGTATACTGTCCGACCGACTGAGAATACAAATATTGAAATATCTGCCCGGATACAGCTTGCGCTCTGTGGAGGAATTCTTCTCTTAGGCCTACTATATCCCATTCTGACCTGAGATCAGATTCATACGAGGTTTCCACTGGACACACATGCACTGGTCTGATTAACCCATTCTGACCTGAGATCAGATTAAAAAAAAAAGTCAGTCGTTCTTCGATTTTTCAAAAAATAGCAGACCTACAAGCTCGTAGCGCGCCACTCGGTGGCGCGCTATGAGCTTGTAGATCTGCTATTTTTCAATAGCTAAAGCACGACATGATGCTAACAACCAAAATGGGTTCCCGTTCAGAATGGGATATACACCAGTGTCCTTTTATCGGGGGAGAAAATTTAGATTTTAGTTTTTCAGTCGTATAGTCTGTTGGAATACAACTTCATTTTAGTCCCATTTTAGTCATCTGAAATGATTTGTCTATATAGTTTTAGTCGACTAAATGTCATGAGACTTTAGTCGACTGAATCTACAGTTGATTTAGTTTGACTGAAATGTGTTTTGGCGGGCCTTGATGCCGTCGTATATTGGCTGATTTTATACACTTGCTGAAAATAGCCGATCTACAAGCTCACAACGCGTCGCAGCGCGACACGTGAGCCTGTAGAGTCAGTGTTAAATAGCTCTATATTGTGACAGTAATCATTGCTATAGAGTGTGTTTCAGTAACGGTGTTAAATAGCTCTATATTGTGACAGTAATCATTGCTATAGAGTGTGTTTCAGTAACGGTGTTAAATAGCTCTATATTGTGACAGTAATCATTGCTATAGAGTGTGTTCAGTAACAGTGTTAAATAGCTCTATATTGTGACAGTAATCATTGCTATAGAGTGTGTTTCAGTAACAGTGTTAAATAGCTCTATATTGTGACAGTAATCATTGCTATAGAGTGTGTTCAGTAACAGTGTTAAATAGCTCTATATTGTGACAGTAATCATTGCTATAGAGTGTGTTCAGTAACAGTGTTAAATAGCTCTATATTGTGACAGTAATCATTGCTATAGAGTGTGTTCAGTAACAGTGTTAAATAGCTCTATATTGTGACAGTAATCATTGCTATAGAGTGTGTGTTCAGTATCAGTGTTAAATAGCTCTATATTGTGACAGTAATCATTGCTATAGAGTGTGTGTTCAGTATCAGTGTTAAATAGCTCTATATTGTGACAGTAATCATTGCTATAGAGTGTGTGTTCAGTATCAGTGTTAAATAGCTCTATATTGTGACAGTAATCATTGCTATAGTGTGTGTTCAGTATCAGTGTTAAATAGCTCTATATTGTGACAGTAATCATTGCTATAGTGTGTGTTCAGTAACAGTGTTAAATAGCTCTATATTGTGACAGTAATCATTGCTATAGTGTGTGTTCAGTAACAGTGTTAAATAGCTCTATATTGTGACAGTAATCATTGCTATAGTGTGTGTACAGTAACGGTGTTAAATAGCTCTATATTGTGACAGTAATCATTGCTATAGAGTGTGTGTTCAGTATCAGTGTTAAATAGCTCTATATTGTGACAGTAATCATTGCTATAGAGTGTGTTTCAGTAACAGTGTTAAATAGCTTGAGGAACTGGTTTGGCTGACCTCAGTGCTCCGTGTGGGTTCGGAGGCCTCCAAACGTTAGTAGACGGTGGCACAGTCGGTATAGTCTCACAGCTAGAAGGTCCTGGGTTCGCTGTGGGCACTCGGGCGTCATCAGGGCCCATACCCGAGGCGGGGTTGGCGAAAGGGCCTTTCTGTGTGGAGTTTGCATGTTCTCCCCGTGTCCCCTAGGGTAGGTACCCTCACATGTTCTCCCCTAGGGTAGGTACCCCCACATGTTCTCCCCGTGTCCTCTAGGGTAGGTAGTAGGTACCCTCACATGTTCTCCCCGTGTCCCCTAGGGTAGGTACCCTCACATGTTCTCCCCGTGTCCCCTAGGGTAGGTACCCTCACATGTTCTCCCCGTGTCCCCTAGGGTAGGTACCCTCACATGTTCTGCCCGTGTCCCCTAGGGTAGGTACCCTCACATGTTCTCCCCGTGTCCCCTATAGGGTAGGTACCCTCACATGTTCTCCCTGTATCCCCTAGGGTAGGTACCCTCACATGTTCTCCCCGTGTCCCCTAGGGTAGGTAGTAGGTACCCTCACATGTTCTCCCCGTGTCCCCTAGGGTAGGTACCCTCACATGTTCTCCCCGTGTCCCCTAGGGTAGGTACCCTCACATGTTCTCCCCGTGTCCCCTAGGGTAGGTACCCTCACATGTTCTCCCCGTGTCCCCTAGGGTAGGTACCCTCACATGTTCTCCCTGTGTCCCCTAGGGTAGGTACCCTCACATGTTCTCCCCGTGTCCCCTAGGGTAGGTACCCTCACATGTTCTCCCCGTGTCTCCTAGGGTAGGTACCCTCACAAAAGAAAAATGCAGTAATCCTGGTCTCTAAACTGCCTCCCCCTGGCCAGCCGGGGCGCCTGATGGAGGGGAAAGGAACTGGTTGGAATAACGTGTTCCTCCTTCCACGCGCTACGTCCAACCAGGGAAACTCCCCCCCCTGTCTGCAGGTCTGCAAGGAGCAACCTGGACACTCAGGCATGAAGGGAGCATGAGTTCAAGTCCGTTGCTCTCCCCAGGTTGGCGGAGGGTGTGGGGTAAAAAATGGGTTATAAAATGGCCATTTATGGCCTACTAGTGTGCAACAAGCAAGTATGCACTCGACAGAGTGCAGTTCTAGTTATGTCATGTGTTTATGAGGTGCCAGTACTTCATTAGAGCCCTTGGTGTCGTTGTCATGTGTTTATGAGGTGACAGTACTTCATTAGAGCCCTTGGTGTGGTTGTTATGTGTTTATGAGGTGACAGTACTTCATTAGAAGCCCTTGGTGTGGTTGTTATATCATGTGTCTATGAGGTGACAGTACTTCATTTGTATTTAGGGTTTCTTCCTGGAGGCTGAAACCATGACAGTCAAACATGCCAATGAAAACAGTGATATAGTGACATCCTTGATTGATTGAAATATTTATTAACAGTTTGCAGAATTACAGTACATTCTCAATACAAAGACTCAATACAAAGACTGTTAACTGTGAGTGTGAGTTAAGCATTACACTTGTTTACAAGAGGGTCCACCATGTTCAATTCATCGAGAGAGAGAGAGAGAGAGAGAGAGAGAGAGAGAGAGACTGTTTTGTTACTTCTGCTGCAGCTCAGGATGACTTAATGCTCATCTGGAGTTGTGTGTGTGTGTGTGTGTGTGCTGCCTGTCAGTGTTTAACTCCATTGTAGCTGAGGGCACGCACACACACACACACACACACACACACACACACACACACACACACACACACACACACACACACACACACACACACACACACACACTAAATTGTCATGCGGCTTATAAAGATGGCTAGACTAAATTCATGTCTTTCCATTTGGGACAAACCTAGAGAAATCGTCTGAGCGACAGACAGCAATCTCTGTCTCTGTCTAGACACACACACACACACACACACACACACACACACACACACACACACACACACGCACACGTAAGTGTAAGTTCACCCCAGGCTCTCAGAGTTGCTGGGTTTGTACCCTTAAAAGGTCGTGTTTCCACCATCTCTCTCTCTCTCTCTCTCTCTCTCTCTCTCCTTCCTCTCGGTCCATTCGTCTCGGTGTCTCTCTCCCAGGTCCATTCTGAGTGGTGCTGGCAACTTTCGGAACATAGTGTGTGTGTGTGTGTTTGAGAGATGGGGAGAGACAGAGAGATGGAGAGAGAGGAGGGGGGGGGGGGGGGGGGGGGGGGGGTCAGGCTAGGGGGGGCCCAGAAAGGGTGTCAGTCTTATACATAAACCTTGAGAGTTATAGCGGACTAGCTAACGCAGAGCTAGCAGCGGAATGCTAACGGCAACTATTATGATGGTTGCCTTACTGGAGAAGGGGGACACAGAGTGCATGTGTCATCTCTTCAGAACTGCTGCGATAAAAGCTCCTTAACCCATTCTGAACGGGAACCCATTTTGGTGTTAGCATCATGCTATGCTTTAGCTATTGAAAAATAGCAGATCTACAAGCTCATAGCGCGCCACCGAGTGGCGCGCTACGAGCTTGTAGGTCTGCTGTTTTTGAAAAATCGAAGAACGACTGACATTTTTTAGAAATCTGATCTCAGGTCAGAATGGGTTAATCAGACCAGTGTGTGTGTGCCCAGTGGAAACCTCGTATGAATCTGATCTCAGGTCAGAATGGGTTAAAGATCAATGTGACAGAAACTGAAGAACTTGTCATTCATGAAAGGGAACCTGTGCAGTCCATTACAATTGGTGGACAAACAGTGGAGGTATGTAGTAGACAATTAAAAATACTTGGGCTGATATATTGACGGCAAACTCAATTTCAGTGATTTTTAAACTTGTAACCAACGCCTCCACCTACTACTAAGTGAGCAAGCATATTATGGAAACAGTCTGTAAGAACCTGATAAGAGTTAACATGTGGTATATGGCATTCTTAAACACTTATACCTCCATTGCCGAAGACCTTTGTCAATTGAAGCCTAATTGCGAACGCAATGAGCACTTACTATGAGACCAAGCAGATCGTGTCTGTCTGTGTGTCTGTCCCGCTATACGTCCAAATATGGAGTGTGTTGCATCAGCAATCACTCAGCTCCATATATGGGCACAAAAGAGGCCAGGTCCACATATACAGTAACAGCGGGACAGACAGACAGACAGACAGACAGACAGACATGATCTGCAGGGTCTCAGCTGCGTTCGCTTCCCGCGTTTGCGCGTCTTACTGGTTTTGATACTGACGCTTAACGCCATTGCCGAAGACCTTTGTCAATTGCGCTTTTGTATAGTGCATTCGATCGAGTGACCCATAATGCTATACTCGCGTTAGCCGGTTAGCTAGCTGTGTTGTTATAGCACAGCACTGGATCGTCCGTCTCAGATGGCAAATTACCTCCTCTCAAACTAACTAGCAAATGAACACGGCTAGCGGAGCGCTCCATATAGTGCCAATCGGTCAATGTGTGCACGTGTGTGCACACTCTCTTTAGTCAAGTGTGTGCACGTGTGTGCATGTGTGCACGTGTGTCACTCTCCAGTTGGCAGCTGTCACCCTCTCTCCGACTGTCCCCCGTCGTCACCCAGAACACACGCACGCACACGCGCGCACGCAAACGCACATACACGCGCGGGCTTAACACATGCCATCAGGTGGAGTCATTGGCCCTCATTTATCAACCGTGCGTACGCCTAAATACTGTATGGGTGCACGCCGAAATTACCGACATTTATACCATTTCCGCCAAAGCTTGAAATTGAACTTGACAAAGTTCAAAGCTCACGTCTGGTCGGGAGCTGTCGTACGCTTTTGTCCTCACTTGTTTTTCTGTCGTAGAACGGCGGAGCAGCATTGTTTGACCAGCTGAGAGGCTGCCAAAGGCATCGAAACATATGTGTATTCACTCCTAAAATGTTAATATAAAACTGTATGTATATGGGCTACATGTATATAAAAAAAAGGGAAAAAAAAGTAATAGGCCTACAACAACGATGTGTCTTTGTGTCATATGAAATTAGTAAAGGATTTCCATATTTTCCAACTTTACAATTAAAATCGCGCTTGATGTTTAACCCATTCTGACCGGGAACCCGTTTTGGTGTCGGCATCATGTTATGCTTTAGCTATTGAAAAATAGCAGATCTACAAGCTCATAGTGCGCCACCGAGTGGCGCGCTACGAGCTTGTAGGTCTGCTATTTTTGAAAAATCGAAGAACGACTGACATTTTTAGAATCTGATCTCAGGTCAGAATGGGTTATAATCAGACCAGTGTGTGTCCAGTGGAAACCTCGTATGAATCTGATCTCAGGTCAGAATGGGTTAAGCCATTTAAACAGTGTTTTGCATGAGCGCATGGAAGTTAACTTACATGACATGATGGATCGAGAGGCATTTGCAGTGCTGCAGTTATAAGTCTACCAACCAACGGGTATAGGCTGTAGTGAAATCTACAGCCATGTCTTTCTCCAGTTACGTCTTGCCGTTTTAAGGATAAACCTGACGTGTCGCTCGAATGCCAAATGTGCCGTGCCAGCGCAAGTACAGGGGACCGTCCGACCGCATCGGAGATAGGTATAGGCTAAGCCAGCCCACCAGTGCCTGCAGTGCATGAGGCTGGTTTAGGCTGCACATATTGACAGACAGCCCAGCAGCCACTGCATAGATTGTCATAAACGTGCATGGTCACGGTGTCATGAACGGACCACAGTGATAAGAGAGAGACAGACAGACAGACAGACAGACAGACAGACAGACAGACAGACAGGTCAGGAGAGGAGGAGATGTTGCAAAACGGCAGCGTGTGTGTGGCTGCGCGCGCCTTTTTGTTATTTAATTAATGGTTCACAAATATATTGTTGTATACTGTAGCTACACACTAAACCCAAGCGTTTAGGTTATAAACTGTTTTAAACACATCATTTGTAACACTTTTTAAACGTGTCACAGTGTTTAGATTATAAACAGAAGAACATGTTTAATCGCCCGTAACACTTTTTAAACACATAAACGTGTTTAGTTTTTACAATCAAAGTCAGTCATAGATA
>NC_137883.1:32624090-32626590 GCF_963924005.1 Protomyctophum bolini
GTAGTTCTCCTCCCATCCGCTTGCATTGAGTTGTAGTTCTCCTCCCATCCGCTTGCATTGAGTTGTAGTTCTCCTCCCATCCGCTTGCATTGAGTTGTAGTTCTCCTCCCATCCGCTTGCATTGAGTTGTAGTTCTCCTCCCATCCGCTTGCATTGAGTTGTAGTTCTCCTCCCATCCGCTTGCATTGAGTTGTAGTTCTCCTCCCATCCGCTTGCATTGAGTTGTAGTTCTCCTCCCATCCGCTTGCATTGAGTTGTAGTTCTCCTCCCATCCACTTGCATTGAGTTGCTCAAAAGCGCATGAGGCGATTTCACTCCTCCTTCCGGGTATAGGAACAGAGTGCATTCTGGGATGGATTTGCCCCAAACACATGAACGCGCTGCCGTTGACTATCATTGTGCCGTTTGTGCTGCGTTCACGTATGAAACATTCGTTCACGTGTCATGGCCTCAATCACATGAACGTTGCGCAATGACAGTCAACGGAGCAGCGCTGGCTCGAGCTGCAATGACAAATTCGGCCACTATGTCCATTTCGCCTCAGGGTTTCCTCTGGGTGCCGTCTCTATTCATATATACTCTAAGGTCCCGCCCCCTTTCAGAACGACGAGTGGCCCAGGAAATTATTCTCCATTCATTTTCTCCATAGGCTTTTCAAAACGTATTTATTTAAAGACGCTTACGGACGCTTACGGACAAAGCCAACTCTTGTCGTGACAAATGATGACAACACGCACAATATTTTGGACCAAACAAATAATTACAAAGAAGAAAAACAACAAAAAAAGTGTTGTAACCTGCCGTTTTTTTCTACTTTCTAATTCTTTGTTTGGCCCGAAAAATGTTGTTTGTCATGATTGGTCACGACAAGAGTTGTCTTTGTCCAGCGGCGTATAAACGTCTTTAAATAAATACTTTCTGAAAAGTCTATGAGGAAAATGAACGGGGATTTATTTTCTGGGTCTCTAGAGGGGGGGCGGGACTGCGACGCTCTATAGCACTGATACTCAAGTAGATTTACCGGTGGGCCGCATTACAAAAATGGCAAGGGGCCAGGGGCCAGTAGATAAAATTACGACATTAATGATACTTGATAACTTCTCTCTTTCAATTGCTTTATTTTCGCGTGCACACGCGTGCACACATATTGTGTGCATGCACACAATATATAAATAAATAAATGTGTTACATTTTCTTGCATAAACACAAAGAGCTGTTTCCATAACTGCACAAATTATTGCACATAACATGAGTAGCTGTGATAACATAATAACATAACATGAGTAGCTCTTTGCCTGCCTGCCTGCCTGTCTGTCTGTCCATGAGTAGTTATTTGTCTGTCTGTCAATGAGTAGCTGTCTTACTGTCTGCCAGGCAGACAGACAGCTACTCATGGAGAATTGGACAGGCAGGCAGGCAGACAGCTACTCATAGACAGGCAGTGCCTGTCTATGAGTAGCTGTCTTACTGTCTGCCAGGCAGACAGACAGCTACTCATGGAGAATTGGACAGGCAGGCAGGCAGACAGCTACTCATAGACAGGCACTGCCTGTCTCTTCATTTTACACTCTCAAGAGTTAAAGATTTACAAGGGTTCATTTGGTTACCAACTCTCATCATTTAGCTGGGGGCCACCTGGAACCCCCTCAGGGACCACTGGTGGTCCCCGCACCACTGCTTTTCAAGTTTTCAAATACTCTTATCAATATGGGAGAATGCTTGCTTTATTGCAAATGCCATGGAAGAGAGAAACGAAATCATAAACTCAACTCAACACACACACAGTCTCTCTCTCACACACACACACACTTCCAGACGAGTGGCCCCCTTCCCTGCCTCTCTCTCTCTCCTGCAAGCACGCACGCAGTCATGCTATGTCAGTTTGCCACACAGACCATGCTAATGCTAAAGCTAATGTTGACAGTCAACATTAGCTTGTTAAGCATTAGCATGGTCTGTGTAGCATCAGGCTTTTACAACTGACTGCTATATTTATCAAC
The DNA here is from genome assembly GCF_963924005.1 of Protomyctophum bolini. NCBI lineage: Eukaryota > Metazoa > Chordata > Actinopteri > Myctophiformes > Myctophidae > Protomyctophum > Protomyctophum bolini. Next base: position 32,626,091 of record NC_137883.1, read on the forward strand.
CAAAACGGCCAGAGTTTTGCTTTAGCCCAATTCTGATCTAACACATTGTGGAGCAAATTAATTAATAACGAGTCCAAAGGAGGCATTCAGCCTAGCTGACGACTGACGAGTGCACTGCTCACAGCGCTGCTCAACTCCCCCAGTGCGCACAGGCTGACGGGAGAGAGAGAGAGGGGGGAGAGAGGCGGGGCTCACTGACTGCCTGCATTCACATTCTCAACCATTCTGTCAAACTTCACAGTGCGTTAATCGCGCATCAAAAAAAAATAGTGCCGTTAAGACTTAAGAGGATTGTAAATTAACTAGTTAATAACGCGTTAACTTTGACAGGCCTAAATTAAAGATAACTTCATTCAGATTTATTTATTTTTATTTAATTTTCCATATTTCTTTTTTTTTTTTTTTTTAGATTTTCATTGGTGGGCCAGTCATAATGGTCCCGCGGGCCTGATGTGGCCCGCGGGCCGGACGTTGAGTATCACTGCTCTATAGGGCCTGTA
>NC_137883.1:32636590-32639090 GCF_963924005.1 Protomyctophum bolini
TGGAAGGGGGGGGCGGGGGCATTCGAGCATGGGGCTAAATATGTATTTCTTTACAAAATTTTATAGGGATTGTTTTTTGTATTAATTACTATAGTCCTACTAGACCCCAAGAAATTACATCTGCAGGATCTACTGAATGTGTTAAACTGACATATTGAGCCTATGACACACAGTGTTGCTTCCCCCAGTAGACTATCTTCACATTCAGTAGATCCTGTGATCTTTTGTGGCCAGATGCAATTTCTTGCAGTCTAGTAGGACTATAGTAAATAATAAAATAATAAATCGCTATAAAATGTTCGAATGCCCCCGCCCCCCTGTCAAAAACACTAAAACGAAAGAAAGCAGCAAATGAAAAAGAATTAACACTCATCTGTTACTTTCTCTAATAACAACCTAAAACATGAACCGTGGTTGAAAAAAACTAAAGTTGTCCTTTAAACTAATATAAGTATGCAGATGTAGTGGAGTATATATAGTAGAAGTATGAAGTACTCTGAGATGTAGTGGAGTATATAAAGTATGTATTGAACATTGAAAATACTCCAGTGAAGTCAAAGTGCTTCGTTTGTATTTGTATTTTCTCATCAGTGGTTCTCCCAAAAACCTTCCTCATGGATTATGTATCGCTTTAAAAAAAGAAATTAAATTAAAAGAAAATCCACAAAAAAAACACAAAAAAGTGTTTTGCTAATTATTTGGGAGCAATACCCTCCCTCCCTCCTGTGTGTGTGTGTGTGTGTGTGTGTGTGTGTGTGTGTGTGTGTGCGCGCGTGTGTGGTTCTCAGACTAAGGAATGCCACTGTGTGTGACCTTTGACCTACAAGAGGCGGGAGGTGGGGGTGGGGGGGGGCAGTCATGTGCCTGGAGCTGAGAGCACACACACACGCACGCACGTGCACATGCACATGCACATACACACGCACGCACACAGGTTGCGACCATAGCTGTATATCAACTGATGTGTGTGTGTGTGTGTGTGTATTGGGTGGTATGTGTCTATCTTTGTGTATTGGGGGCTATCTCTGTATCTGTGTGTCTGTGTGTGCGTGGGGGCGCTGACAACTATATTGTGCGTGCGTGCGTGTGTGTGTGCGTGCGTGCGTGCGTGCGTGCTGTCAAGTAGAAACATTGTTTTTGTTGGTGTTTGAAGTCCTGAGGGATGAACTGATTGGTTAAGACCTGTCTGTCTGTCTGTCTGTCTGTCTGTCACATCCACCTGAGTGACGGTAGACTGCTGGGGGAGCACTGGCGCTTTGGCGTGGGGGGGGGGGGGGGGTCAGATCAACATCGAATGAATTCTGTACTGGCCATATATGGAGCGTGTCTTGAGTGTACAGGGTTTGATGAGGTCAGATCAACATAATATGGAATGTCAGAACAGTTCACCTCCATATATGAAGAGCTGAGGGTGGAAGTGCGTTAGGGTTTGATGAGGGCCCAGGTAGACCCGGGCCTTCATTTCCGGGCCTGTTCAGAACTCTAGTTTTCGACCAGCTGCCGGGCGCGGCTGCACTAATAACTTCCGGTCAGGCCCTGACCTGGAGGGGAGACCTGTGCTCCTATTGGCTAAGCTACCTGACCTGGTGCAGACCTGTGCTCCTATTGGCTAACCTACCTGACCTGGTGGAGACCTGTGTTCCTATTGGCTAACCAACCTGACCTGGAGGAGACCTGTGTTCATATTGGCTATCCTACCTGACCTGGTGCAGACCTGTGTTCCTATTGGCTAACCTACCTGACCTGGTGCAGACTTGTGCTCCTATTGGCTAAGCTACCTGACCTGGTGCAGACCTGTGCTCCTATTGGCTAACCTACCTGACCTGGTGGAGACCTGTGTTCCTATTGGCTATCCTACCTGACCTGGTGCAGACCTGTGTTACTATTGGCTAACCTACCTGACCTGGTGGAGACCTGTGTTCCTATTGGCTAACCTACCTGACCTGGAGGAGACCTGTGTTCCTATTGGCTATCCTACCTGACCTGGAGGAGACCTGTGTTACTATTGGCTATCCTACCTGACCTGGTGGAGACCTGTGTTCCTATTGGCTATCCTACCTGACCTGTGACCTGTGTTCCTATTGGCTATCCTACCTGACCTGGAGGAGACCTGTGTTCCTATTGGCTATCCTACCTGACCTGGTGGAGACCTGTGCTCCTATTGGCTATCCTACCTGACCTGGTGGAGACCTGTGTTCCTATTGGCTATCCTACCTGACCTGGAGGAGACCTGTGCTCCTATTGGCTATCCTACCTGACCTGGTGCAGACCTGTGTTACTATAGTTTTTGATGACTAGTTGTATTCTGGTTTCTGTCTCCAAACTGACATGATTTTATTCAGACATATTCAAAGTCATTTCATTTGCTAACTGGATATAGTAATTCATCCCTTCTCCAATGTTGATAAAACATTACGATTCTTCTATACATTCTCTAATTGTGTCGACTTCTTGTGAATTAACTTATATACGTTAACAATAATTGAACCCATTCTTGGCG
>NC_137883.1:32644090-32676590 GCF_963924005.1 Protomyctophum bolini
ATCTTTAAGGTTTTTATTTTTTCTGTAGGCCGATATAATTTTATAATCTTTTAGAAGATCGTCCGTTCGGTTTCCTTTTTATTCTGTTGTTGGCTAGTGTGCTCTGTGTTGAATAACTGGTTATCAGGGCCAATTTGGGGCCTGTATCTCGCACTCTTATTTCTAAGAAGGTATTTTGGGCTTTCCGGAGGAAGGTCCTAGTGTATCCTCTTAGTCTGAGAGCATTAAATAGAGTTTTACAAGCTATTTTGAAATCACTTCTTTGCGTGCCTAGAAGTCCTATGGAATCTTAGTAGTTGTGATTTGACTATTCCTGTGTAAGAGTGTGTCGGGTGGAATGACGTTTTGTGTAATAGGGCGTGAGTGTCTGTTTCTTTAAAGAATACTTTTAAGTCTAGTTTCCCATTTGTGTTAAAGTTTGGGCCCTTGAAGATTGTTACATCAAGAAAGTCAATCCTTTCTGTGTGTGTCACATATTTTATCGTTATGAATCTATGATGGCTATTTAAAACATCAATAAATTCCTGGAATTCTTCTTGGCTATGTTCCCATATTCCAAATATATCATCTAGAAATCTATAGTAATGTGTCGGTTTAAGTCTGCATTTTTCTAGTGCTGTCAGTTCCCATATGCTCATGTAAATGTTTGCATAAGATGGTGAAAATCTCTTTCCCATGGCCGTGCCTTTGATTTGTAAATAGAATTTGTTGTTAAAGGAAAAATCATTCTGGGTTAGATTTAGTCTAGTAATTGGAGTAATTCCTCCTCTGGAGGGGGGGGGGGCAGCGGACTTACCTCATGCTTCCTTCTATGCATGAGGAGTCCAAGCTGCTTCTTTTCACCTGACAGGGGGGAGTTTCCCCGGCTGGATGTAGCGCGTGGAAGGAACACGTTATTCCAACCAGTTCCTTTCCCCTCCATCAGGCGCCCGGCTGGCCAGGGGGAGGCAGTTTAGAGACCAGGATTACTGCCTGTTTGTGCAAGGGTACCTACCCTAGGGGACACGGGGAGAACATGTGAGGGTATCTACCCTAGGGGACACGGGGAGAACATGTGAGGGTACCTACCCTAGGGGACACGGGGAGAACATGTGAGGGTACCTACACACTAAACCCAAGCGTTACACATAATTTGTAACACTTTTTAAACGTGTCACAGTGTTTAGATTATAAACAGAAGAACATGTTTAATCCCTGTAAACTTTTTAAACACATAAACGTGTTTAGTTTTTACAATCAAAGTCAGTCATATAGGTGTTTAGAATTTGAACACTAGGTGTTCTCGTGTCGTGAGGTGTTTGAGTGAACTCGTATTCTACTGTATTGTATGAATATTAATAAACACTTGGCATTTTATTATTACACACTGTGTTTAGGTTTAAACGCGTCACATGTTCCAGGTATTTACAGTGTACCCTAGGGGACACGGGGAGAACATGTGAGGGGGACACAGGGATAACATGTGAGGGTACCTACCCTAGGGGACACGGGGAGAACATGTGAGGGTACCTACCCTAGGGGACACGGGGATAACATGTGAGGGTACCTACCCTAGGGGACACGGGGAGAACATGTGAGGGTACCTACCCTAGGGGACACGGGGAGAACATGCAAACTTCACACAGAAAGGCCCTTTCGCCAACCCCGCCTCGGGTATGGAGGAGGGAACATGCCGCCAGCGCCCACAGTGTGGCTTATTGCTTAGATTATTAGCTTATTGCTTTGATTTTCCACTACAACTAAAAGTACATCAGAATGTGACCTGCCTGACCATCGCCGCCCTCAGGCTGAGCAGAGCGCTGGTTTGAGCCTAATTATTATCCAGGAAACCCCAGACCACAGAAAACCCACTGAATGTTCAAATTGCAGGGTTTTTTTTTGTCAGATTGAGGTCAGAAAACCTTTAAAAAAAAAACATTCGTTGTCCTCACAACCGCTGAAACGCTCCAGCGAGATCTTTTTCTGCTCGCTGTTAGCCTAGCCGCTAGGCTAGCCGCTATAGGCTCCCCGCTAGGCTAGCCCAGGACAGGAGGATGAAAGAGGATTGATGACGTCGTCTAATAGAAGAGTTGCGACATTGAGGGGGCAGAAACCGAGCGCTGTCCATGCAGCCTGAACTGAGACAAGCTGGAGTTGGAAGTACATTGTTTTCAACGAGGGGCGGCGCAAACAAGAGCTATTTTAGGCACGTGTGCAAACATGACCACTGTTTTAAAGTATCGTACAGTGACAACTAAAGTCTCTGTAATGTTTTTGTTGTGCCGTTACTACAAAACAATCTAAAATAAAGGGATTTAAGATCATTAAAGCTGGGCTGTTGCCCTGAGTCCAATACATTTCTGCCTATACTTCCGGCCTCCGCCGGTTGGTTGTGAGGAGTCACATGGTGAATGGTTACTCTCCACTGGTTGGTTGAGAGGAGTCACATGGTGGTTGTCATTACTGAGATGGTTCATGGAAACATGAAGGATGACTGGTCACATGACACGGCCCTCACACGACCTCGTTCAACCTCAAACCATCACGTGGTGTGTGTGTGTGTGTGTGTGTGTGGTGTGTGTGTGTGTGGTGTGTGGTGCGTGTGCGTGTGCACATACCTGTATGCGTGACAGCAGTATGCATGCAGGTTAAGTGAGTATCGTATCAGGTAACTGACATCCTACCTGCTGTGGACTCCCACTGTCTGCTCAAGTGTCACCACGTGCGCACGCACACACACACACACACACACAAACACGCATGCACACGCTCACACACACACGTCACCTCAAGAGCTTCCTGAGATCGTGGCTGTGCAGTGTCTTGTGCCTGCGTGCGTGCGTGCGTGCGTGCGTGCGTGCGTGCGTGCATGCGTGCGTGCGTGCGTGCGTGCGTGCGTGCGTGCGTGCGTGCGTGCGTGCGTGCGTGCGTGTGTGTGTGTGTTCAATATCCCTAGTATGAATTGAGGAGCTGAAACTATGTTTTATTTTCCTTAGCGATTAGTTTGTCTGTCTGTCTGTCTGTCTGTCTGTCTGACACTTGTCTGTCTGAAACAACATTTATTTATTTATTTTTAAATATTCTTCCAGGTCATAAATGAACGTATAGTCGAACGCCGTGCAGCGCCACGCAAGAGCATCGACAGTAGGTAGATCTACAAGCTCACGGCGCCGCGCCCTGAGCTTGTAGATCTGCTTGTAGATCTATTAGTTAACCCATTCTGACCTGAGATCAGATTCATACGAGGTTTCCACTGGACACTACACTGGTCTGATTAACACATTCTGACCTGAGATCAGATTCTAAAAATGTCAGTCGTTCTTCGTTTTTTCAAAAAATAGCAGACCTACAAGCTCATAGCGCGCCACTCGGTGGCGCGCTATGAGCTTGTAGATCTGCTATTTTTCAATAGCTAAAGCATGACATGATGCCGACACCAAAACGGGTTCCCGTACAGAATGGGTTAAAGGACCACTTCACCACTTTTCCAACCTATCTTCATATAATAGGTCCTCACTAACCGTTTCAGTTCATAGGACGCACCTGTACTGTACGTCATAAGGATTCGAACCGAGAGGTGCCGTGGACGTCTGAGGACGTCCTAGCGCACCCTCAAAGATACGGGGCGAGATAAAAAATATTCAGAATTCTTCTTATTATTATTTTTGGCATTTCAGCTTTTCTCTTGCCGTATGCTAACGCTCTGTGCAATTATTAGCTTGTCATTGACTCCCATGTTAGCGCGGCGGAAAGAATGACTCGTATCTCCTCATCCAGGGCGCTCTCCGTGGTGATGAATGGATCGATATGCTGGCGCTTCATTTCTGCTCCTCTTCCGTCTCTCTCCCGCAAAATATGAACGCTTTTTGGATCATATATCGTATAAATTAAGACGATCAGGGATGTGAGGTCACTTTGTAAAGTCAACTTTTTTAAGAAAGTGTTTCCGGTTCATGGCTTTCAGAGTAAAAGCGATCAGACAACTCTGGCACCCCGGAGCTTCTATTTTGATGCACTGGTCTGTGTCTCATAGGAGGGCTGTGGGGCAGTTCAGAAACCGTCTTCCAGTGACATCATCGATGGGGAATACAAGTTAATAGAAACGGCAGGCTTTCTAGTCCTGAAAAGTTGGCCAGTAGTTCCCACTTGGAAAAGAGACTCAGTCTCAACATGTTTTTACTGGTTTAATAAAGGTTAAAAATAAACAACAACAACAACAACAACAACGGGGCTGCTCAATGTCACATGGCTCCGGGGGCCAATAATTAATGGCCGCAATTAAGGGACCGCAAGCTCAACACGCTTCTATATAGGAGACAACGAGGCCAAACCTCAACGGACAGAAAGATAGTCATGGAATATATAATGATCAATCAAAGAAAGTCTGTAGTGACAACATGAGATCTTAACCCATTTAGACCTGACCGAGGACCTGATTCTACACAATTTAGACCTGACCGAGGACCTGATTCTACACAGTTTAGACCTGACCGAGGACCTGATTCTACACAATTTAGACCTGACCGAGGACCTGATTCTACACAGTTTAGACCTGACCGAGGACCTGATTCTACACAGTTTAGACCTGACCGAGGACCTGATTCTACACAGTTTAGACCTGACCGAGGACCTGATTCTACACAGTTTAGACCTGACCGAGGACCTGATTCTACACAGTTTAGACCTGACCGAGGACCTGATTCTACACAGTTTAGACCTGACCGAGGACCTGATTCTACACAGTTTAGACCTGACCGAGGACCTGATTCTACACAGTTTAGACCTGACCGAGGACCTGATTCTACACAGTTCTCTGAAAAACCCTCATGTCAACTAGGACCCCCAGAAATTGGCTGGCCCACCGACCCCCCCCCCGTCTGAAAATATGTTGTTGTTCCAGGGTCCCCAGCAGAAGCACAGATTTGAGTTAAAAACATTCGCTCTGAAAGAATATATATATTCAAAGATTTGCGGCACATTTTCAAGACTTTTCCAGAAAATAGCAGAAACGAGCTTGTAGATCTGCTATTTTTCAATAGCTAAAGCATATCATAATGCTTAGTTTGAAAACACCAACAAGGGGTTTCCCGTCCAGCGTGGGTTAACACTAATAATTAAAACGACATATAATTATACGTTTATTGGTCTGACCGCAGATACATTAGGCAGGGGGGGCCGCGTTGGGGCCGCGGGCCGCGCGTTGAGCAGCACGGCGCTACGCTACACATCTAACGAGCATGTTGGAACGCTTCTGTGACGATTTAACAGATCTATAGACCTATACTGGACCCAGCGTGGTGAGCAGTGATTCGCATGGATGGACTTATAGATCTGTTGGTGCGAATACGTGTAGTTTAGGACGGAACCAGTTGCTGTTATTGCGGAGCATTTAGGGACATACCTCAGTGTGTGTGTGTGTGTGTGTGTGTGTGTGTGTGTGTGTGTGTTTATGTGTGTGTGTGTGTGTGTGTGTGTGTGTGCGCGATTAGGCTGTAGGCACAACACACACACACACACCGTCTCCCCCAGCATGCAACATCCTTACCACAGGAATTTAATTGCTCTGTAAACACACATCTCTCTCACTCTCTCTCACTCTCTCACTCTCTGTCTGTCTGTCAGAGACAGACAGACAGACAGAGATATTTATTTATTTTAAACGTGCGCTCTCCTCTCAGAGAGAGAGAGATAGAGAGACAGAGAGACAGAGAGAGAGAGAGAGAGTCTTGCCAACCATCACTGTTGGCTCCCAAATCACGGGACTGATACATATTTGAACAAGTCATTGTACACGTGCACTCATACACACGCACGTGTGTGTGTGTGTGTGTGTGTGTGTGTGTGTGTGTGTGTGCTTGGTGGTTGTGTGCATCTTATGACCACACGTGCAGTCATACATATAGGGACACAGACATCATAATATATATTTTTATAATATATGTTTTTATATAATCTATAGGCCTATAGTCAATTTGTTTTCATGTAGATAGATAGATAGATAGATAGATAGATAGATACCGGTAATCAATTAATTTGTATGTTGCTCATGGATGGATGGATCATGTGATGTTCAGTGCGGGGCAGGCTTGTCAATGGTGGATTAGTACTGTAACATTGTCCTCGGCTTTGACTGCTTCACTTCAGACAGAACATGGACATATATTTACAGCTACAGTAGACTACTGCTTCAGTGTTATTAACTATTTGGAATATATAGTTATTCATATTTCACGTTTCATTTCATAATGTTTATAAAGATGTTTATTTCATAGTATTATTATTTACAGTTTACAAAGACTTAACCCATTCTGACCGGGCACCCATTTTGGTGTTAGCATCATGTTGTGCTTTAGCTATTGAAAAATAGCAGATCTACAAGCTCATAGCGCGCCACCGAGTGGCGCGCTACGAGCTTGTAGGTCTGCTATTTTTGAAAAATCGAAGAGCGACTGACATTTTTATAATCTGATCTCAGGTCAGAATGGGTTAATCAGACCAGTGTGTGTCCAGTGGAAAACCTCGTATGAATCTGATCTCAGGTCAGAATGGGTTAAAAGACAGTTAAAAATAATTTAATTCATTTACAATAACTGTTTGTTTGTATTCATTTACGGGGGTTTTGCTGGAACTGCATTTCCCATAATCCCTTCACACTATAGCGCCGGATATCCGGTCCAGTGAGGACCCGCTCTTTAGTTTAGGTTTGTTGTTACATGTGAGTCCTGCAGGTCGACACACAGTGGATGGACCACTGACTGACTGTATGTGTGTATTATGTGTGTTGTGTGTAAAAGAGTGACACGCACACACGATTGAACCAGAAACAACACTGCTTTACTTAGTTCCTTGTCTCAGTACAGAACAGACTTCCTTGTTATTTCCCGCGCTGTGTATTACGTAGCATCCCATAATAACCAGTCTCTTAACCCATTCTGACCTGAGATCAGATTCATACGAGGTTTCCACTGGACACACACTGGTCTGATGAACCCATTCTGACCTGAGATCAGATTCTAAAAATGTCAGTCGTTGTTCGATTTTTCAAAAATAGCAGACCTACAAGCTCGTAGCGCGCCACTCGGTGGCGCGCTATGAGCTTGTAGATCTGCTATTTTTCAATAGCTAAAGCATAACATAGTGCTAACACCAAAATGGGTGCCCGGTCAGAATGGGTTAAAGGCATCTCAACCATTATATAACACAGTGTCCATATTATTAGAACATAACATTGTGTCCAGCCAGGTCGGTCATTCATATCATCTTCAACGCTGCGCACGCGCGTTTGTTTTGTAGGCGATCGAGGTGCTAAGCCTGATGTCAAGCCGTCCACTCCGTGTGCGTGCGTGCGTGCGTGCACTGTGTGCGTGCGTGCGTGCACTGTGTGCACGCTGTTAACCCCTGCGTTTGGTTAGAAGTTATATCAAGTTACGTTTGAACATTCCAAACTTTAGCGCGGCGCATTGAGCCTCGACACGTTGTTAGCTTGTAGATCGGCTCTTTTGTTTTTTAGCCAACGACTCCGCCGTGCTACAGAATATAAAGTTAGGTATGGAACTGCGACTAATAGAATGTATCAGAGCCTTCCTTGTCTTTGTCACGATTTGAACGGGCAAATTCTTCAGTCGCACCGGTGCTCCAAAGGGAAGGGTCCAACTCGCGCGGTGCTGTTCTTTTGTAGTTGCATGGATGCAAAGTAGTGCGTGATGTTATGTCTGGACAGGCATGCAGGTGGTGTTGTGCATGGAGAGATGTTCGGTGTGGTTTGGTAGGAGAAGGTGGTGTTGTGCATGGAGAGATGTTCGGTGTGGTTTGGTAGGAGAAGGTGGTGTTGTGCATGGAGAGATGTTCGGTGTGGTTTGGTAGGAGAAGGTGGTGTTGTGCATGGAGAGATGTTCGGTGTGGTTTGGTAGGAGAAGGTGGTGTTGTGCATGGTGAGGTGTTCGGTGTGGTTTGGTAGGAGAAGGTGGTGTTGTGCATGGTGAGGTGTTCGGTGTGGTTTGGTAGGAGAAGGTGGTGTTGTGCATGGAGAGATGTTCGGTGTGGTTTGGTAGGAGAAGGTGGTGTTGTGCATGGAGAGATGTTCGGTGTGGTTTGGTAGGAGAAGGTGGTGTTGTGCATGGAGAGATGTTCGGTGTGGTTTGGTAGGAGAAGGTGGTGTTGTGCATGGGGAGATGTTCGGTGTGGTTTGGTAGGAGAAGGTGGTGTTGTGCATGGTGAGATGCGGCCAAACTGTTAGTTCTGTTAGGTTCCCTTAGGTTCTATTATGTTATGTTAGGTTCTGTTAGGTTCTTTACGTTTGATTCACGATGACTATGTTTATGTACGTGATGTATCACCATGTCTGTTGTTCTTGCTTACTGTAAATCGCTCTGGATTAAGAGCGTCTGCTATAATAAAGGCCTAAACTGTAAATCCTTCTTCTTCTCCTCCTTCAGACCTACGAGCGCCAGTTCCGGCTGCCGGGGGAGCATCGTGAGGGAGGTCTCCTGCAGCTCCTGGGGGAGCACCACCACCCCCCGCCACCCCCCCACCCTCCTCCTCCTCCTCTTCCTCACCACCCCCCCACCCACCCCTCCACACCGTCGCCCAGGCACCACCACCAGGCGGCGCCACCACCACCACCCCCAGCCTCCACGGCCAAGCAGCCGCCGCCCCCCCAGGCCTCGTCCAATAAGCACCACCCGCCTCCCCCGCCCAAAAAACACCCGCCGCCCCCCATACACCACCCGCCGCCTCCGCCTCCTCCTCCTCCGCCCAAACACCACCAGATGGCGCCCCAACGCGGCGGCGGCCTGGCGCCTCCCGCGGCGCAGCACGCGCTCGCTCAGCACCAGCACCACCACCCCCCACACCACCACCACCACCACCATGTGCAGCACATCCTGATGCAACCCCTGCCCCACCACCACCACCCGCACCACCACCACCTGCACCACCTCCACCACCAGCAGCAGCAGCTTCCTCCTCCTCCCCCCGACTGGAGCTCGGAATCTAGCGGTAAGCCCCGTTAGCCCCGTTAGCATATCACCACAGCAACAACAACAAGCCTCCTCCTCCGGTGTGCTTGGGAATGAATTCATATGGAAGCCAACGTTAGTTAATCTCTATAGAGCGTCGCAGTCCCGCCCCCTCGAGAGACCCGGAAAATAAATCGCCATTCATTTTCCTCATAGACTTTTCAGAAAGTATTTATTTAAAGACGTTTACGCCGCGGACAAAGACAACTCTTGTCGTGACATTTTTCGGGCCAAACAAAGAATTAGAAAGTAGAAAAACACTTTTTTTGTTGTTTTTCTTCTTTGTAATTATTTGTTTGGTCCAAAATATTGTGTGTGTCGTCATGATTTTTCACGACAAGAGTTGGCCTTGTACGACGCTTAAAAGGTCTTTAAATAAATAAGTTTTGAAAAGCCTATGGGAAAAATGCATTGGGATTCATTTCCTGGGGCACTCGTCGTTCTGAAAGGGGGCGGGACTCTGCGACGCTCTATAGCGGTCTACTAGCCCCAAAATGGAACCTCTCTACTGTAATTCTCCAGTCTGTTGATACATATTTTCCACTGTTTTCCACTTATCTCCACTGTTCTTATTGATTGTATTGCTTTGTCTTAAATCATATATGCAGATAAGGGGGAGGTACGAAGCCAACTTCATGACGATAAACACAATATTTTTTACCAAACAAATAATTACAAAGAATAAAAACAACAAACAATTTGCTGTTTTTTTTCTTCTTTCTAATTATTTGTTTGGCCCAAAACATTGTGTTTGTTGCATAGACTGTAAAAAATATGGACAAAGCGTTCCGCGGGTCTAACATGAACGTAAAATGAAGCCTGTCAGTCCTTGCAATGGAAGTCGCCATCTTTCTAGATCCGTTTGGGCCCAGCTGGCCATTGGCTGGCCCAGACAACGAGGCGGGACTTCCCCCCTTCTTCTTCGTTGGTTTTTATTTTGACTCGAGTGGGTGGGGGATCCCGTTCATAGACTGTAACGGTAGCCACGCCCCTCAGAACATGCGCGACTTTATGGTCATTTTTTTTATAAATGGGACCATAATTTTCCTAAAAGAATATTATGACATTAGAAATGAGACTTTAAACTAGTGACTGGAAGAAGAAAGTATTCATGACCATGTTTATTAAGGTAATACAGTCTAGGTGAAGTTGGGCCCAAATACATGGACTTCTATGGGGCTATGGGTTTTTTTGAGCCCAATGACAGCGCCACAACAGGCCATTATATGAACTTTCATTTCCTTAGTGGCTTCACAAAATATCTGTCTGACTGCCCCCCTGGTTTGTTGTCATGATTTGTCACGACAAGAGTTGTCTTTGTCCGCGGCGTATAAACGTCTTTAAATAAATACTTTCTGAAAAGTCTATGAGGAAAATGAACGGGGAATTCTTTTACGGGTCTCTCGAGGGGGGGGGCGGGTCTGAAAGGGGGTGGGTCTCTGGAGGGGGCGGGACTGAAAGGGGGCGGGTCTCTGGAGGGGGCGGGACTGAAAGGGGGCGGGACGGCGATGCTCTATTGAGGACCGATCATGAAAACGGGTGAAGTTCGTCTTTGATTTGTCGGAGAATGAATTGTTTGTTAAAACGACGTGACGATCGTTGACAGCCCTGTCCGCCGGCGGCCCGCTGGACCGCCCAGACCCCGCCTCCAGGGACCCGACGGCGGCGACGGCTGCAGCCAATAGGAGCTCTCCACCGACGAGCCCCTCCCCTCAGAGGTCGCTGACCCCAGACCTGCAGTTGCCCGTGGTTACGGACGCCAGCATCCTGAACCTCACGTCTCTGAGCAGGTCTGTTCACCTCCGTGACCTTTGAACCTTTGGTCGGCATCAGTGTTGATTTCGTCGACTAAAACTATAAGGCTAAATATACTGACAATTTAGTCAACAAATAAAAACTAGACTAAAATGAACTAGTGGACAAGAGATCCAGTTATAAGTCATTTAACACTTGGTTGCGTGATAAGAACAGTCATTACGACGGCATCAAGGCCTGTCAAAATACATTTAATTTTTTTCTTTTTTTTAATATATATATTTATGGAGAAAACAAACATTAAACCTGTATATAGGAGGGGCTAGCGCGCCTCAAAAATAAAATAAAATAAACACCTTAATTGGGTCATTGTTTTTGCCATGTTTCTTTGTGTCTAGGGGGAGGGGCATACAGGACGTCAGCGAGCAGAGGGGGAGGGGCATACAGGAGGCCAGCGAGCAGAGGGGGAGGGGCATACAGGACGCCAGCGAGCAGCTCTTCGGCAACGTCAAGAGGAAGTACGGCAGGAAGGACTCCCAGAGGATGCTGGGTAATCCTCCGCCGCACGCCGCCACGTGGGCGCGGCAGGCGGAGAAAGGGGCGGAGAGTCCCCCCGGTGCCCCGCCCCCCGACGACACACACAAGTACAGAGAGGAGGACACGCCTCCTGAACGGTAGGCGGGGGAGAGGGGGGGGACCTTATTTATTTCGTATTATTTGTACCTTGTCATGTTGTCATTGTCTGTGCCCCAAAAACAATCATATTGTCAATCGTTAACTAAGGCTGGCAGCCTGGCACTCGATCTTAATTAAGTTTTTTTTTTTTTTTTTTTTTTTGCTCGAAAATATTTCTTGTCAAATGCGATATGCATAATAAGAGTACTATGTTCATGTTGTGTTTACATGTTACATGTTTAGATGTTATTACTAATCAGGGGGGCACACCACCGATGCGCCAGTCATTCAAGGCTCATTTGGGCACCAACAGCTGAGACAGTTATGTAGAGAAATCTGACAGGCATTCAAAGGAAACTCCAATGTGATGTTAATGTCCTGTAAGTAGACTTTAGAAATTAAACTAGTGTTGACTAATCATTACATGTGGCTCTTATTTTGAAGAGGAAGTTAGTGCACAGGAAGTCCGTAAACAAGCTACTATGACACTTTCCCAAAGTTACGTTTGATATCAATAAATCTCCGTCCTTTTGTCCTGAGCGCTGGGCGTTACTAATCGATTGCACGGAGAACTCCGTCCTTGCCACCCGGGGTGTTAATTGATGAATGAAATGTTGTGCTGGTGACAGACTGGCTGAGCGAGAGGAGAGGAGGACGGAGGAGAGGGAGAGGACGGCTAACGGCAGGAGAGGCGAGGAGGAGGAGGAGCAGAGAGGAGGAGGAGGAGCCACGGCAGCGGAGGAAGCCAAGCCCGGGAGGAAGAAGAGAAGGAGGCGCTCTTTCGACTCTGCTGCCGCCGAGGACTGCCGCCGCCAATCGGAACAGGAGCAGCTCTCTGACATCACGGAGAAGGGCCCTCCGGTCGGAGGGGGGGGCCCCCCGGAGGCCAAAGTGGCCCACAAGACGTGGAACTCTCCTAAGAGCCGGTCCGGAGCCGGGCCGGAGGACTCCGCGGACAGAGGAGAGAAGAGAGAGGTGTCGCCGGCCGTGGCCGAGCCCGACTCCTCCGCCTCCAGCGCAAACCGAGTGAAGAAGAGCGCCGCGGCGGGACGTCCTAAGAACGGCGGGGCCGACCTCGGCGGCGGCCTCAGGGAGTCTAGTTTGAGCCACGCCCACAGCCCAGGGCCCCGGTCCCCCGCCACCGCCCACCCCAGGATGCCCAGCCCCCCCGCTCCCATGGCCAGCGGGAGTCCCAACCCCAGCCCTAGATCCAGGCCTAACCTTAGCCCCGGGCCGAGATCCAGAGCCAATCTCAGCCCTAGACCCAGGCCTAATCTTAGCCCCAGTCCTAGTCCTAGACCCAGAACTAACCTTAGCCCCAGCCCTAGTCCTAGACCCAGGCCTAATCTTAGCCCCAGTCCTAGTCCTAGACCCAGAACTAACCTTAGCCCGAGTCCTCGACCTAGAAGTAATACTAGTGCCAGTCCCAGAACTAATCTAAGCTCCAGTCCCAGAACTAATCTTAGCTCCAGTCCCAGAACTAATCTTAGCCCCAGTCCCAGAACTAATCTTGGCTCCAGTCCCAGAACTAATCTTAGCCCCAGTCCCAGCCCTAGACCCAGGCCTAACCTTAGCCCCAGCCCTAGACCCAGGCCTAACCTTAGCCCCAGCCCAAGACCACAGGCCAACCTTAGCCCCAGCCCAAGACCACAGGCCAACCTTAGCCCCAGCCCTAGACCCAGGTCCAACCTTAACCCGAGCCCAAGACCACAGGCCAACCTTAGCCCCAGCCCCAGTCCCAGCCCTGGACCCCGGGCGGCCCTGGTTCCAAGCCCTGGCCCCGGCAGCCCCTCGGCGAGCCCCTGCAGCTCCTCCAGACCCGTGAAGACCAAGGACAGATGGTCCTACCTGAAGAGCAGGAGTCCCGGCAGCCTGGCGGCAGCACCGCCGCTGCCGCCGCCCCAGACGGACAACAGGAGCGCGGCCGACCCGCCCTCCGCCTTCCCCATCACCCCCGCCAGCCCTCTGTACGCCAACACCGACAGCCTGACGGTGCACACCGCGCCCGTCAAGAGGAAACGCGGGCGGCCCAAAAAGCAGCCCCTCCTGACCGTGGAGACGGTCCACGAGGGGCGCTCCACGTCGCCCCCGAGCCCCCTGGCGCGGCGGGGGGACCCCTCCTCCTCCCACCCGGGGGCGGGGCTGAGTCGGCGGAGGAAGCAGCTGACCGCCACCACGCTGGCCCAGATGGCGTCCTCGGTCCCCGGTAAGGCTGCACACAATACATCCTTATCCCATTCTGACCTGAGATCAGATTCATACGAGGTTTCCACTGGACACACACTGTGTCTGATTAACCCATTCTGACCTGAGATCAGATTCTAAAAATGTCAGTCGTTCTTCGATTTTTCAAAAATAGCAGACCTACAATTAAACTCACCAAACGCTTTGCTGGAGGTTGCTCTCCAGAGGCTGATGAGCTTGTAGATCTGCTATTTTTCAATTCAATTCACCAAAATGGGTTCCAGTTCAGAATGGGTTATGGAGGTATGAACATGCACAATATCAGTGTCCCAAAATGGCAACGCTGTCGCGATATATCAATATATCGTCCATATAGAGCGTCGCAGTCCCTCCCCCTTTCAGAACAACGAGTGGCCCAGGAAATGAATCCCAATGGATTTTTCCCCATAGGCATTTCTTATTTTTTTTTTATTTAAAGACCTTTTAAGCGTCGTACGAAGCCAACTCTTGTCGTGAGTTCTTCTTTGAAATTATTTGTTTGGTCCAAAATATTGTGTGTGTTTGTTGTCATGATTTGTCACGACAAGAGTTGGCTTCGTACGACGCTTAAAAAGGTCTTTAAATAAATACTTTAAGAAATGCCTATGGGACAAATGCATTGGGATTCATTTCCTGGGCCACTCGTTGTTCTGAAAGGGGGAGGGACTGCGACGCTCTATATCGTTCACTTTTAAAGCCAGCAACATCCCATCCATGCTAGTTTTCATCGTTGCTACACTTTAAGTGTGGGAACCCAATGGCACTTGAAATAAAGTAAAATAGAGTGGTATTGACTTGTTGTTTATTGAAAAATTAGATTAGATTAGATTAGATTCAATTTATTGTCACTGCACATAGTATACAAATACTTTGACAATGAAATGAATGGTGGCGTCCAACCAGAGTGCAATACAGTAATGCAGTAATGGGAATAAATATACTTGTAGTTGAATGTACAGAATGTAGAGTATGTACAGTAATATATAATAAATAGGAATAAATAGAAAAATAGACAATGAAGTATATGTTTTGTTTTCAATGTTTTCAACACATAATATGACATTTTAACGGTAATATCGCGTATCGTATCGATTTCGGCAATATTTGGCGTAAATACCGAGATATGGAATTATGTCCATATCGTTGCAGCCCTAGTCCCTGGTGGTGCCCCCGCAGCCTCCGGCGGGCTGAAACTGAAGCGCGGCAGGCCGGGGGGACACGCCCGGCCCGGCAGGCCAGGACACGCCCCCAGGCCCGTTGCCAAGCTGAGGCTGGGGAAGGTCCAGAGCATCCTGAACGAGATCCTGTCAGGTTGGTCACCTCTTCTCCTGTTGCTTTTTTTTGGTTTATTTGTGTCTTTGTTTTGTTTTCGTTATGTTTATTGTTTCTTTGAATTTGTCCTTCTCTCACTGCGCAAAAATAATGGAATACGGATGTGTATTTCACAGGAAACTCCCGTTAAACTTTTCCAACAAACTCCAGTAAACTCCCGTAATGTACCATCACACCTGTATACTACTGTATACCAGTAAGACGCGCAAACGCGGGAAGCGAACGCAGCTCGTACATATTTGTTTTTTTTTAAAGATTTTTTTTTAAGTTATTTTTTAAGTTAAGTTAAGTTTTTAACTTAGCCATAACCAAGGAGTCCCCAAAGCAGCTATACGTCCAAATATGGAGTGTGTTGCATCAATCACAAACAAATCACTCAGCTCCATATATGGGCACAAAGGGGACACACACACACACACACACACACAGACACACAGACATGATCTGCTAGGTCTCATAGTAAGTGCTCACTGTGTTCGCAATTAACTGTATATGCTGCTAAACGTGAGGTTTACGGGCAAATCTAGTGCCTATAATTGGCCGTTAACTCCTCCTTTCATGCAGTGTCTTTCTCCACAAAATGTTAAGAATGTTCCTTTAGACAGCATGCTATATCGACGGACGCTAGCTTCGTTAACCAGGTATCCTGGGCTGTAGATGCTTCTAGTCTCCCCTAAAAAGTTCCCTGAAAAGTCTCAGATTTCCCCCTACACGCTTTAAAGGAGAATTCCACACTAAAAGGCTTTCTTACCTTTCTTTGTAGTTGTTACGTCCCCATCAAAGAGGTCCAGGTTGTTAGTTTGTGCAAAAGCTCCTTATTGGCTATTTCCCCCTACCATAAGCCCTCAATGAATTGCATTGAATTGAATGGGATGTATGGGGTGTTGTGCTAATTCGCTTATTTCCATCTAAATAAGTAGTAAAGTGTGCCGCTTGGGTTATTATTTACATTATGAAGAGAGGATATATATACAAAGAAATTATAATTTTGAGCGATGGAAATAAGCAAATTAGCACAACACCCCAACGCCCCATTCAATTCAATATATATATATATATATAATACAAAATAACACCTGGACCTCTTTGATGGGGACGTAACAACTACAAAGAAAGGTAAGAAAGCCTTTTAGTGTGGAATTCTCCTTTAACCCATTGATCGACTTCCTGTTGATTTGCCCACCAATCGCTCCAACGTTGTGGCTCCAGGTTCGGCTCAGAACGGCAGCCTGGCGCTCAAGTCGCCCGGCGCTCCCGTGTCGTCGGCCATGAGCGCCGTGGCGTCCAGCATCGAGGCTCGCCTGGGGAAGCAGATCAACGTGAGCAAGCGGGGGACCATCTACATCGGGAAGAAGAGAGGGAGGAAGCCGCGCTCCGAGACCAGCCTCCAGGTGCCCAACCCCGGCTCCACCAGGTGGGCCGGGGGCAGAGACAGCCAGGTGTCCAACCCCGGCTCCAGGTGGGGAGGGGGCGGAGACAGACCCTCGGACCCCTCCAGGTGGGGAGGGGGCGGAGACAGACCCTCGGACCCCTCCAGGTGGGGAGGGGGCGGAGACAGACCCTCCGACCCCTCCAGGTGGGGAGGGGGCGGAGACAGACCCTCGGACCCCTCCAGGTGGGGAGGGGGCGGAGACAGACCCTCCGACCCCTCCAGGTGGGGTGGAGACAGACCCTCCGACCCCTCCATGAAGTGGGCGGGCAGGGACAGGCCCTCCGGTGTCTCCAGCCTCTACGAGAGCCTCCTAGTGCCTTCCGCTCAAGGTTAGTAGCCTTTGCGGTTTTAGAAATGCTATTTAAACTACATTACTACAGTGACCCCTTACCTTCCACACAGTGTCTCCCCCTGCTGGCTCCATAGTGGTACTAACTGAGCACCGAAGTCTGACATCAATATCGGTAGAGGGCGCTAAGTCCACCGGTTCATGCACTTTTAATTTGTATTATAATCCCCCGCAGAGAAAGACTTCCATGAACCAGGGGATGAGCGAGTGAAGGGTGCGAGGGAGGCTTTTGGTTAGACCGATATCTCAAACCCTCACCCTAACCCTAACCTCCCACGGGGCGGGAGGCACACTTTGGTTAGACATACCATTGGTCCGATATCTCTAACCCTAGCCCTAACTCTAACCTCCCACGGGGCGGGAGGCATACTTTGGTTAGACATAGCATTGGTCCGACTGGATTAAGGTTGGTGAGGGGTGCCTTCAAACGACCAGATTAAGGTTGGTGAGGGGTGCGTTAAAACGACCAGATTAAGGTTGGTGAGGGGTGCGTTAAAACGACCAGATTAAGGTTGGTGAGGGGTGCCTTAAAACGACCGGATTAAGGTTGGTGAGGGGTGCGTTAAGGGTTGGGAGAGGGTTAAGGTTAGGTTTAGGTGTGCTGCCCCGTGGGAGGTTAGGGTTAGGGTGAGGGTTTGAGATCATCGCATCAATGGTATCATGTCTAACCAAAAGCATGCACCCCACGGGGCAGCACACACCTAACTAAACCTAACCTTAACCCTCAACCCAACCCTTAACGCTCCCCTCACCAACCGTAATCCAGTCGGGTCGGACCTATGCTATGCTATGTCGAACCAAAGCATGCCTCCCGCCGCGAGTGACGTCAGGACCCGGGCGCTCTCCTCTGACCACAGTAGTGACCTCTGACCTCTTCCACACGCAGCGTCTCCTCCCGGCTCCGTCCTGAGAGGTCACGGCGGAGGTCATCACCACCACCACCACCACCCGGAGGCCGCCATGCCCAGCCTGCAGCCCATCTCGGCCCTGCCGGCCAAGCCGCCGCCGCCGTCGTCCGCGGCCTCCAGGGGGGCGGGGGCAGCGGCAGGGGGAGGGGGAGGGGGCTTCCTCCTGTCGGGGGCGGCGGCGGGCTGGAAGCTGTCCCCGCCCCGGCTGCTGGCGGCCAACTCGCCCTCGCACCTGTCGGAGAACGGGGCGTCGTCGGTGAAGGAGGCGACGCTGTCGCCCATCAGCGAGTCGCACAGCGAGGAGACCATCCCCTCCGACAGCGGCATCGGGACCGACAACAACAGCACGTCGGACCAGACGGAGAAGGCGTCGGCCTCGTCCTCGCGCCGCAGGTACACCGACCGACACGCACGCACGCACGCACGCACATGCTTTTTTTTTTTTTTTTTTTTTTTTTATCCCACGATTTTGTAACCCATTTTTCCCCCCTGTGTCAATCATCTAATGTGATCCTGGGCTCTACAGACCCTCCACCAACCTAGTCCCCATATATGGGGGACAAGGGGAGACCAACCTAGTCCCCATATATGGGGGACAAGGGGAGAGCAACCTAGTCCCCATATATGGGGGACAAGGGGAGAGCAACCTAGTCCCCATATATGGGGGACAAGGGGAGAGCAACCTAGTCCCCATATATGGGGGACAAGGGGAGACCAACCTAGTCCCCATATATGGGGGACAAAATAGACCAACCTAGTCCCCATATATGGGGGACAAGGGGAGACCAACCTAGTCCCCATATATGGGGGACAAGGGGAGAGCAACCTAGTCCCCATATATGGGGGACAAGGGGAGAGCAACCTAGTCCCCATATATGGGGGACAAGGGGAGAGCAACCTAGTCCCCATATATGGGGGACAAGGGGAGAGCAACCTAGTCCCCATATATAGGGGGACAAGGGGAGACCAACCTAGTCCCCATATATGGGGGACAAGGGGAGACCAACCTAGTCCCCATATATGGGGGACAAGGGGAGACCAACCTAGTCCCCATATATGGGGGACAAAATAGACCAACCTAGTCCCCATATATGGGGGACAAGGGGAGACCAACCTAGTCCCCATATATGGGGGACAAAATAGACCAACCTAGTCCCCATATATGGGGGACAAAATAGACCAACCTAGTCCCCATATATGGGGGACAAGGGGAGACCAACCTAGTCCCCATATATGGGGGACAAGGGGAGACCAACCTAGTCCCCATATATGGGAGACAAGGGGAGACCAACCTAGTCCCCATATATGGGGGACAAGGGGAGAGCAACGGACTTGAACTCATGCTTCCTTCATGCCTGAGTGTCCAAGTTGCTCCTTTACACCTGACAGGGGGGAGTTTCCCTGGTTGGACGTCGTAGCGCGTGGAAGGAACACGTTATTCCAACCAGTTCCTTTCCCCTCCATCAGGCTGGCCAGGGGGAGGCAGTTTCCGCACATGCTAAACTATTAATTCCTAGGACTTGCCCCCCCCTCCCCCCCACACACACACACACACACACACACACACACACACACACACACACACACACTCGCTACACACACTCTAGTATCATTGGAACACGCACACACTCTTTACCTTTCGTCAGAAGCTTTTACATGGCGGCAGCCTCGCGCTACAAAGGCACAAATTACATCCGAAATGTACATCTGAAATATTCTCTATTTATGAAAGAAATAAAATAGGTGGGGTTTTTTTTTTGGTATTTTTTTGTAATACTTGTTTTAAGACATATTTGTCTCATTAGCCAGGGATCCCTTTAACCCATTTGGACCTGAGATCAGATTCTAAAGCTTCTAAAGCTCGTAGCACGCCACTTGTAGATCTGCTATTTTTCAATAGCTAAAGCATAACCTAATGCTAACACCAAAAGGGTGTTAGCATGGCTTAGAGAAACACCTCCTGAACATGCGACTCCTGCAACTCTTCTGAGTGCATTGTGTAGTTACACGCTGTGTGTGTGTGTGTGTGTGTGTGCGTGTGCGCGCGTGTGCGTGCGTGCGTGTGTGTGTGTATGTGTGTGTGCGCGTGCGTGCGTTGTTCCCCAAGGTACTCTTTCGACCTGTGCGGCTTCGAGACTCCGGAGGCTGCCGTGCTGGAGGCGTCCAGCAGGGGCAGCAGAGCGCGGTGCGAGCGGCAGGCGGCGGTCGACGGCTTCCTGTCGCAGCAGGAGAAGAAGCAGAAGCACCACCGCAGGAAGAGGAAGTGCCTGCAGAGCCGCGACCACCTTCACTTCCTGTCTGAGCTGGAAGAGGTGAGCGACACTCATGGCTTCCAGCTCCACATCTCAGTCATTTGGATTCTGGAGATGACGACAGCATTTCTTCTGTTTACACGCATGAGCCAAAGTACATAGTCTCTCAATGTGTCCGCGACGCATTGAGAGCTTTGTAGAATAGACTATCCATCCAAACATCTTCAACCGCTTATCCGTAGTCGGGTTGTGGGGGCAACAGCTCCACCACCAGAGTGCTCCAGACTTCCCTCTCCAGAGCAACATTAGTAACTTCCTCCTGGGGGATCCAAGGCCAGTTTGGAGATGTAATCCCTCCATCTGGTCCTTGGTCTCCCTAGGGGGAGACGCCCGAGAGGCATCCTAACCAGATGCCCGTTGTGGTATGTGCTCAAAAAGACGGCACTAGAGATATTTACGCATACGTGTCCTCGTGTGTGTGTGTGTGTGTGTGTGTGTGTGTTCTTGTGCAGGTGGTTAGTGGTCACACTCCTGATATTTACATGCACGTGTCCTCGTGTGCGTGTGTGTGTGCGTGTGTGTGTACGTGTGTGCGTGTGTGTGTGTGTGTGCGTGTGTGTGTGTGTGTGTATGTCTGTGTGTGTGTGTGTGTGCGTGTGTGCGTGTGTGCGTGCGTGTGCGTTCCCAGGTGGTGCTGAAGCTGCAGCAGCTGCGCGTGTCCCACCGGCGCTACGCCTGCTTCCCGACCCACCCCCCGTACCCGTCCATCTTCCGCCTCAACTTCCACCACTACTACCCCGTGACCTACGACCCCTCGTACCCGCCGCCGTGCGACCCGGCGTTCCTCCGCCGGAGCAGCGCCGAGCTGAAGGCGGCGGCCAAGCAGCAGCGGCGCCGGCCCGGCCGCCCCGCCAAGGTTACCGGCGGTATCGGCGAGCCGAACGCCGTCGGCGCGGCCTCCTCCTCCTCGTCCGCCTCCTCGTCGTCCAGCAAGCTGTCGCCCTTCGTCCAGGGCTACGGCGGAGGATACCACCACGCCCTGCCGGGGGGGAACTACTATGCAGGTAGAATACCACCTTAACCCATTCTGACCTGAGATCAGATTCATACGAGGTTTCCACTGGACACACACACTGGTCTGATTAACCCATTCTGACCTGAGATCAGATTCTAAAAAATGTCAGTCGTTCTTCGATTTTTCAAAAATAGCCAGACCTACAAGCTCGTAGCGCGCCACTCGGTGGCGCGCTATGAGCTTGTAGATCTGCTATTAGAATATAAACTTTATTACAGGCTCGTGGCCCACAAGGTAAGACAGTACATCACATATACGAGAATAAAAATAAATGAAGAACATAAAGAAATACAGTACATTTACCCTGCAGCCCCACAGGTTACAACTCTAGGCGAGGCACTGATGCCACCAGAACTACGGCCCGGGTCTGTCGTCTGTCCAATGAGTCCATTCAGTGTCCTCTGATGGTAGAAGTGTACCTTACAGAACTACGGCCCGGGTCTGTCGTCTGTCCAATGAGTCCATTCAGTGTCCTCTGATGGTAGAAGTGTACCTTACAGAACTACGGCCTCATGGGTCTGTCATCTGTCCAATGAGTCCATTCAGTGAGCGATGCAACCTGCTCATGAACTTGAATATCAGGTTCCTCAACAGAGCCATGAACGTAGTGAGACCCAATGAACAGAAAAGCCCACTGGCTCTAGTGCTCCTGGGGTTTTTTTAAACAGGATTCTAAGACAGTCATTATAGGCTATACTTGCAGTTTGCGTATAAGCTCTCCTTCTTGTACTTCACCCACAGCGGAGCTGTGTAGAGAGACGGGTGCAATCCGTAGTACAATGATGACATTTATGGACCAGCATGTTGGCTTGTACATAAAGCATTCTCCTCTGTCTTAATACGCCCACCACTTATATTAGGCACCTCAGATCTTAGAGTATATATGAATAGAGACGGCACCCCGAATTTGCAGCGCTGGCCCAAACACATGAACGCGCTGGTCCGTTGGCTGTCATTGGCTGTCACGTTCATGATGACACGTGAACGCTGTTGCATACGCGAACGCATGTGAGCACGTGCAATGATAGTCAACGGCGCCAGCGCGTTCATGTGTTTGGGCCCAATCTATCCCAGAATGCACTCTGTTCCTACCCAGAAGGAGGAGTGAAATCGCCTCATGCGCTTTTTAGAGCAACTTAATGCAAAGTGGATGGAAGGAGAAATCCGGTGCCGTCTCTGTTAATATTATGGCCTCAGATCCACAGACCTTGAGCTTCTAGATGTCCCGAGAACCAAGTTGAGGCTCAGAGGCGACCGTGCCTTCTGGGTCGCAGCCCCTAGGCTGTGGAACGCCATCCCCTACTCCATCAGAACCTCCCCCTCCATTAACGTTTTTTAAGTCCAGACTTAAAACCCTGTTTTACTCCCAAGCATTTGATTGCCCGGTGACCTTGTTCTTGTTTTTAACCCATTCTGACCTGAGATCAGATTCATACGAGGTTTCCACTGGGACACACACTGGTCTGATGAACCCATTCTGACCTGAGATCAGATTCATACGAGGTTTCCACTGGACACACACTGGTCTGATGAACCCATTCTGACCTGAGATCAGATTCTAAAAATGTCAGTCGTTCTTCGAATTTTTCAAAAATAGCAGACCTACAAGCTCGTATCGCGCCACTCGGTGGCGCGATATGAGCTTGTAGATCTGCTATTTTTCAATAGGTAAAGCATAACATGATGCTAACACCAAAATGGGTGCCCGGTCAGAATGGGTTAAACCAGTATATCGTTAGATTTTTTTTAATGCTAACCTTAGTTAGCAAGGTCTTCCACTGCTGGACTGCTCGCTTTGCCTAAACAAATGGCAACTAAAAAATACGGGGAAGCAGCTTTTTGCTTCTTTGGGGCGACGGCGTGGAACAAACTCCCACTGTACTTTCGACAGGCAGCCTCTGTAGACATTTTAAAAGCACAGCTCAAGACCCATACATTTTTTGTTATTCATGTCCTCACTGTATTGCATTACTGCTCTTGTTTTTTAATGTTTTATGCCTTGCTTTTCTTTTCTTTTTTTCTCCATTGCTCTGTAAAGCACTTTGAGCTGCATTTCATGTCATGAAAGGTGCTATACAAATAAAGTTTTATTATTATTATTATTATTATTAGTTTGCTCATAATTGTGCTTTTATTGTCTGTAGTGGTCTTTTTGCTGTGTTCTCTCTATATCTGTCATTCGTGTTGATGCACTTTTGATACAATGGAAATTGTGCGTTTATAAATAATCGGGTGATTTGATTTGATTTGATTTGATTTGCTGCAGCGCCTTACGCCATGCCTTACCCGGGCCCCCCTCCCCTGAGCCTGGGCTACTACCCCGCTGCCGGCCCCCCGGGGCCCCTCTACCTGTCCCACCACCACCACCACCACCCGGCGCTGGGACCCCCGTCGCCCTTCATGAGGCCCGCCGTACCGCCGCCCAAGGCCTTCCACGCCGCCGGGGGTCTGCAGGCCTCCAAGCTGCAGGCCTCCAAGCTGCAGGCCCGCTCCGCAGGGGGCCTGTCCGCCTCCAAGCTGCAGGCGCGCTCCGTCAGCCCCTTGCAGGTACAGGTTAGCACACCGGGCGTTAGCATTCCTATTTCGGGGTTCATGATCCAGTCGGGATGCGGATGATAATCATTTACGTCGTGTTGTAGTCATTGTTTTGTAGTCATCAGGATGATATCGTTTACGTCATGTTGTAGTCATTGTTTTGTAGTCATCAGGATGATATCGAGAGAGCGTCTGCTAAATGCTAAATAACCAGCTCAATCCGGCTCTTTCTGACTTGTTCCGCCCTGTTTATGTTGAATTCACTATAACATAATTTTTTGAAAAAACTAAAAACAAACAAGATGTGCCGAGTCACCGTGCTGCACCTGTGATGTTCCTTTTTACTGACACCTAGTTTAAAACAAGAATTTAATGCACAGAATATCAATACGAAGCAACTGAAAAACATGTTATTTCAATGGTAGTGTGGATGGAGAGAGAGAGGATTTTTGTCCAACCACTAAACAGCAACCAATGGGTGCCAGAAGAGAGGGGCACAACCAGGGGCGGGACTTGACAAAAGGGTGGATTGTAATTGATTTGAATAGATGTGTTCCATCATACATGCCTAACGATAACCTGCTCCACCTCCGCCTGCTTGCAGGGAGGCTCCTCGGTGCCGTCCTCGCTGGGTGGGCCCCCCGGCTCGGTGGGGGGCCTCGGGGGCCCCCGCCTTCACAAGAGGAAGCACAAGCACAAACACAAGCACAAGGACGAGGCCCTGCTGTTGTCGGCCCGGGACCGCCACGGGGAGGCCCCTCTGAGGGCCCGGGACCGCCAGGAGGCCCGGGACCGCCATGGGGAGGCCCCTCTGAGGGCCCGGGACCGCCAGGAGGCCCGAGACCGCCACGGGGAGGCCCCTCTGAGGGCCCGGGACCGCCAGGAGGCCCGGGACCGCCACGGGGAGGCCCTGCTGAGTGCCCGGGACCGCCAGGAGCTCGGCGGTCTGTTCAGCGGCGCCAAGACCAGCGCACGCCTCGCCATGCTCAGTGACCGCTCCCAGCTGGCCAATCAGGTAAAGAAAGGGTTACGGCCGCAAACCATCCATCCATCTGTCTTCAACCGCTTATCCGTAGTCGGGTCGCGGGGGCAACAGCTCCACCAGAGAGCTCCAGACTTCCCCTCTCCTCTCCAGAGCAACATTAGTGACTTCCTCCTGGGGCGGATCCCGAGAGGCATCCTAACCAGATGCATGAAACACCTAAGCTGGCAAACTAATCAAATGTTTTTACTTGCTTTTAAAAAAATGTTATTATTAATCGGATAATCTTCCACTCGACATCAGAATAAGCTAAGAAAATGGTTTATCCAGAATTCTCCTACCTACTACTTTTTATATATATTTTTTAATAATATATTAACTGTTGTCCTGTCAACCAATCAGGGCTCTTCCTCCAAGCGGCCGCTGGAGTCGTCCCACGGCCTGGCCCAGGCGCACTTCCACGCCCACCAGATGGGACAGCCAATCGGCAGCTTCGCGGGCGGCTACGGCGGCCAATCGCTGCGGAGCCCGGAGCTGGTCTCTGAGCTGTTCGCGGGGAGGGAGGAAGAGGAGGAGCGGAGCGGGCGGAGCCGGAAGAGAGGTGGGGCCGTGTTCGGAGAGCAAGGCGTGATGTCCTTCCAGAACAGCAGACTGGAGCCGGGACAGATCCAGATCCAGGGCCGCTGTTCCAGTCCGTGTCTTACTGGTAAGAACACACACACACACATGAACTAGCCTGGGTAGCATTCATGATCCGGTTCATGATCCGGTCGGGAGCGGATGGTAACTTATGTCATGTTGTAGTCACTGGTTTGTAGTCCTCAGGATGGTAACTTATGTCATGTTGTAGTGACTGGTTTGTAGTCCTCAGGATGGTAACTTATGTCATGTTGTAGTCACTGGTTTGTAGTCCTCAGGATGGTAACTTATGTCATGTTGTAGTCACTGGTTTGTAGTCCTCAGGATGGTAATTTACGTCATGTTGTAGTCACTGGTTTGTAGTCCTCAGGATGGTAACTTATGTCATGTTGTAGTCACTGGTTTGTAGTCCTCAGGATGGTAACTTATGTCATGTTGTAGTCACTGGTTTGTAGTCCTCAGGATGGTAACTTATGTCATGTTGTAGTCACTGGTTTGTAGTCCTCAGGATGGTAACTTACGTCATGTTGTAGTCACTGGTTTGTAGTCCTCAGGATGGTAACTTATGTCATGTTGTAGTCACTGGTTTGTAGTCCTCAGGATGGTAACTTATGTCATGTTGTAGTCACTGGTTTGTAGTTGCGAATGCAGTGAGCACTTACTATGAGACCTAGCAGATCATGTCTGTCTGTCTGTCTGTCTGTCTGTCTGTCTGTCTGTCTGTCTGTCTGTCTGTCTGTCTGTCTGTCTGTCTGTCTGTCTGTCTGTGTGTGTGTCTGTCCCGCTATCCAAATATGGAGTGTGTTGCATCAGCAATCACTCAGCTCCATATATGGGCACAAAAGGGGCACCATATAAGGAGTCCCCAAAGCAGCTATTCGTCCAAAACCCAAATATGTATGAGCTGCGTTCGCTTCCCGCGTTTGCGCGTCTTACTCGTCATCAGGAGGGTAACTTATGTCATGTTGTAGTCACTGGTTTGTAGTCCTCAGGATGGTAACTTATGTCATGTTGTAGTCACTGGTTTGTAGTCATCAGAATGGTAACTTATGTCATGTTGTAGTCACTGGTTTGGGCAAAATCCGTGAAAACGTGCATATTATATAAAGAAATATTCCTTTAAAAATGGAGCTGGGAACTTTACTAAACAACTGCCTGTAGAAAAAAAGCAGAGATGTGGGCGGGGAAACAAAGCTACCTTCTATGATGTCACTGAGCATCATGAAGGTACACAAATCGTAACATTATGAAAATTACAAAAAATTATAATTGTCCGACCTCGTCGACACAGATCCAGCCAGCCGTATAGAGAACCTGGTATACCTTCTGCCTCTCCCAGGTGGGGCCTCTCTCTCTGCAACACACACACGCACGCACACACACACGCACGCACACACACACACACACACACACACACACACACACACACACACACACGCACGCACACACACAAAAGGGGAGAAAAAAGGCTACCTACTACCTATAGCTAATGTTTTTTGGGGGTGTTTTTTCTACATTGTGTATTTCTGGCTTTTCTCTGAGCACATCTGGCGAGAGAGAGAGAGAGAGAGCGAGAGACAGAGAGAGAGAAAGAGAGAGAGAGAGAGCGTGCGCGTTCGGGGGAAGGGGAGGGGGGCGTAACGCATGGATGGAGACGGCTATAACTCACCCTCTCCCCCCCTCCACTATCCCCCCCCTCCCCCCCCTGCCAATCCCCTCAACCCACAGATATATTATTCACACAGCGTGATTTATTTTCTACAGACATGCAGTTAAAAAAGAGACTCTCTCTCTCTCTCTCTCTCTCTCTCTCTCTCTCTCTCTCTCTCTCTCTCTGTCTCTCTCTCTCCCTCTGTCTGTCTGTCTGTCTGTCTGTCTGTCTGTCTGTCTGTCTGTCTGTCTGTCTGTCTGTCCGTCTGTCTGTCTGTCTGTCTGTCTGTCTGTCTGTCTGTCTGTCTGTCTGTCTGTCTGTCTGTCTGTCTCTCTCTCTCTCTCTGTGTCTCTCTCTCTCTGTGTCTCTCTCCCTCTCCCTCTCCCTCTCCCTCTCTGTCTGTCTCTCTCTCTCTCTCTCTCTCTCTCTCTCTCCTTGTGTATAAAGTGCTTGGCCCGGAGCCAGCCGATTTAATGACTGGGGGGCCCGGCCCGGGGGGGGCGGGGGGGGAGTACACCCCACCCCCACCTCAGGGGGACGCGGGGCCTGGGATGACTCATACACGCACACGCACACACACACGCACACACACACACACACTGGCCTCTCTCTCTATACATATTCTCTCTCTCTCTGCCAGCTCTAATTCATTTCTCCTCCGTTCTTTCTGTCCTTTTTTTTCACAGAGGAAAATTACACAAAAAACGAAATAAAACCTATAGGCCACGAAGACTAAAACTATACCTATAACTATACATAAAACCTATAGGCCACGAAGACTAAAACTATACCTATAACTATACATAAAACCTATAGGCCACGAAGACTAAAACTATACCTATAACTATACATAAAACCTATAGGCCACGAAGACTAAAACTATACCTATAACTATACATAAAACCTATAGGCCACGAAGACTAAAACTATACCTATAACTATACATAAAACCTATAGGCCACGAAGACTAAAACTATACCTATAACTATACATAAAACCTATAGGCCACGAAGACTAAAACTATACCTATAACTATACATAAAACCTATAGGCCACGAAGACTAAAACTATACCTATAACTATACATAAAACCTATAGGCCACGAAGACTAAAACTATACCTATAACTATACATACAACCTATAGGCCACGAAGACTAAAACTATACCTATAACTATACATAAAACCTATAGGCCACGAAGACTAAAACTATACCTATAACTATACATAAAACCTATAGGCCACGAAGACTAAAACTATACCTATAACTATACATAAAACCTATAGGCCACGAAGACTAAAACTATACCTATAACTATACATAAAACCTATAGGCCACGAAGACTAAAACTATACCTATAACTATACATAAAACCTATAGGCCACGAAGACTAAAACTATACCTATAACTATACATAAAACCTATAGGCCACGAAGACTAAAACTATACCTATAACTATACATAAAACCTATAGGCCACGAAGACTAAAACTATACCTATAACTATACATAAAACCTATAGGCCACGAAGACTAAAACTATACCTATAACTATACATAAAACCTATAGGCCACTGTTACATTCCCCTTTTCAGGTCTAGGGGTATAAGGAGACGATGCAACACGGCTGGCGTGATAATTGTTATTTATTCACGTTATCAATATAAGGTATCATAATAATAACAAACAATAAAGATGGACAACTGGAAATACAAACGAAAAGACAGGCTATATGGGGCAACTCAAAGAAATCATCAAAACTATCTAGCCCTATTCTAAAGTATCGCACAACACTCTTACCTAACTCTAACCAATGAATGAAATGAAATATACACAAAGTCAATCTACCTAAACTGTCTACGCTAACTACTGCCTAACAAAGATTTACAAAAAGTACGCACCCATACGCCGTAAATATATATATTATATATTATATATCTCTATATATATATATAATTATAATCAGTTGTATCTTTTTAGCTCTGAACCACCAATTACTGAAATAAAGCTCAGGGGACCACACACAGGTTTAGCCCCTGGCCTATACTTATTAAACAGATTTTGAGCGTCTTAGTTAGCTCCTACACCATGGACAAAGTACTGCTCAGTATGAGGTGACTGAGAGACAATGCCAATGAGTGCATGACACAGGTGCAGCTAAGTAGTCTTCACAGTTAGTCCTCTGAGCGCGGATTGGCTCCTGGTGACTAGGAGGTGGGCAGACAGCAAGGAGGTTGATGGTTCGTCTCCGCCTCCACGCCCCACAGCAGACCAGACCTGTGACTGAAAGTGTTGATCAGCACTCTGTACAATGCAACCCATTCATGATATATTATATATACATATATATACACATAAATATAAACCGTTATCATATGATATATATATATATACATAAATATAATCATTACTTTATCATCTCATAACTATAAACATACTCCCCGAGTATGTAACACCCCCACCCCCAAATCAAACACAGTTTGACCCTATTTCTACCAGACTCTAGACAGGGCATCTGCCATTACATTATCTGACCCCTTTTTGTGTCGAATCTCCAAATTATAGTCCTGAATGAGAATTGCCCATCTCATGAGACGCTGGTTGTGATTGCGCATGCGCTGCAGGAATACCAAGGGGTTGTGGTCGGTGTAACAGACCACCGGTAACGGACTCGACCCCACGTACACTTCAAAGAACTGCAGCGCAAACAACACAGCCAAGGCCTCTTTCTCCACAGTTGCATACTTCACCTGGTACTTATTGAATTTCCGGGAGAAGTAGCAAACGGGATGGACAAGTCCACTCGCATCCTCCTGTTGTAGGACAGCCCCAGCCCCCACAGCACTCGCGTCCACCTCCAGGGAGAACGGGCGACTGAATTCGGGAGCAGCTAGGACCGGCGCGCTACACAGGAGAGATTTGACAGTTTCAAATGCATATCGACATTCAAGAGACCATATAAAGGGGTTCGAAGGGCTCAACAACCTGGTGAGGGGATAGGCAACCGTAGAGAAGTTTTTGCAAAACCCTCTGTAGTATCCAGCCATACCAAGAAACCGGCGCAACTCTCGCACCGTAGTAGGAGCGGGGTAGGCAGTGATGGCAGCGACTTTAGCCTCAATAGGCCGCACCTGTCCCTGACCTACTTGCCGTCCCAAGTACGTTACGGTAGCTTTGCCGAACTCGCACTTGGCCAGGTTCAATGTCAGCGCAGCCTTAGCTAACCGGGTGAACACTGTATGTAGGCGTTCAATATGATCGTGCCAATTCCCAGAATAAACGATTAAATCGTCCAAGTATGCATTACAATTTGGCACCCCCTCCAACACAATATTAACCATTCGCTGAAAGGTAGCGGGTGCATTACACATGCCGAATGCCATCACATTATACTGGAGAAAATGATCCGGTGTGACAAACGCAGAAATCTGAGAGGCACGGCGCGTTAAGGGAACCTGCCAGTACCCTTTTAACAAATCCAACTTAGTGACAAAAGCAGCAGACCCTATATTATCCACACAGTCTTCCATCCTCGGCAAAGGGAACGCGTCTTGGACCGTTACCGCATTTACCCTCCTATAATCCGTACAGAATCTAGGACTGCCATCGCTCTTAAGCTGCAATAAACAAGGACTACTCCATGGACTTGAACTTGTCCGTGCCAGGTTATTCGCAAGGAGATATTCTGCCTCCTTTCTCAACAATGCACGCTTAGTTGGGTTTACGCGATAAGCGTGCTGTTTAATAGGCCGTGCATCCTGCACATCAATATCATGCTCACACACGGTGGTGCGAGTGGGGACATCCCCGAATAACATAGGGAATTCCCTCACTAACCTCATGACGTCACGTTGGTGCTCACTGCGTAGGTGAGCGAGAGTGTCAGGCAACTTGATCAGCATGTCCGAGTTCCAGAGGCGACCCTCGGGTGCAGGTGATGCTCGCAACACCAACCCATCGTCCTCTGCAGCCTGCAAATCCACAGAATTAACCTGGCCATCCTCACTCTCTGCAGGGGGAAAACGTGGCGCTACCACCGTTAACCCTACTCCCCTCACATGGAATTCCTTCAACATGTTGACGTGACAGACCCGGCTCTTACGCCTCCTGTCGGGAGTTCCAATCACATAGTTAGTGTCGCTGATTTTCTCCAGAATCACGAAAGGACCTGAAAACCGGGCTGATAGAGCAGAGCCCTGAACAGGCAATAAGGCTAGTACTTGATCGCCTGCCTTAAAGATGCGCTTAACCGCAACTTTGTCATGACGCCTCTTCATCTCTGTCTGAGAAGCCCTCAGCCACTCTTTAGCCAGAGAACACGCTTTCTCGAGCCGACTTCTAAGTTTTGTAACAAAATCTAACACATTGGTATCGGGACTCACGTCAGCGGCCATCAGCTTGTCCTTCAGGACCTTAAGGGGGCCGCGGACCGTATGTCCGAACACCAATTCATTAGGCGCAAACCCTAGGGATTCCTGCACTGCATCACGAGCAGCAAACAACACGAATGGAATCCCGTCATCCCAACTCCGTTTAGCCTCAAAGCAGTATTTACGCAACATGGATTTCAGTGTCTGATGCCACCGTTCGAGCGCCCCCTGAGACTCCGGGTGATATGCGCTCGAGATGACGTGGTGTACAGACAGAGTTTCCATTACTTGCTTAAATACTTTCGATAGGAAATTAGTACCCTGATCCGTTTGGATCACTTTACAAAATCCCCATGTAGTAAAGAACCTAGTCAAAGCTTTCAACACTGAGGTGGCAGTTATGTTGCGCAGAGGAATAGCCTCTGGAAATCTAGTCGCAGCACACATGATGGTCAACAGGTACTGATTTCCAGCCTTGGTACGAGGCAAAGGCCCTACACAATCCACAATAACTCTCTCAAATGGTTCCCCAACAGCAGGAATTGGGCAGAGCGGCGCAGCAGGAATAGTTTGATTAGGTTTTCCCGTTAGCTGACAAATAGCACAAGTACGACAATATTGGGACACAGCTTGTTTCAGCCCCGGCCAAAAGAAGTGTTTTAGGATTCGTTTTTGTAATACCCAAATGCCCCGCCCAATCATGATCGTGTGCTAACGAGAGGACCTGCTGCCTATAGACAGATGGAACCACAATCTGGACCACTGCGCTCCATTCCGATTCCTGTGCTCCGTTTGGACACCACTTGCGCATTAACAACCCTTGGTCGCTAAAGTAGCCCATGCACTTTGTTTTGATTTCCTCTTGGCTCACCACAGCAGCTAGACATTTCTTTAGTGTGGGATCCTCACCCTGTGCTTGGATAAGGCTTTCCCTGGTTACAGGCAGAATCAAGTTATTTTTCCCACCCCCAGTTACCTCCCCCCCCCTGGCATTAACACTCTGCAGTTGTGTCAACACTTTAGGAGCGGCAGACAACGTTTTGTCACTCGCGAGAGCGCGCATGACAATGGAGTCGGACAAATCAGAATCATCCCCTGTTTTGCATGACTGTGCACGGGTGATCACACAGGCTGGAAAAGCCTCAGGGTATTTCATAGCCAGGGTGTCGTTTTCAACAGCACATTCCACCACAGGACGTTCTACCACTTCCAACACAGGATACACTTTCCCACCTGCGATGTCATTCCCCATGACAAATGAAATCCCCTCAATGGGTAATTCATCACGCACCGCTACATTAAAGTAAAGAAGACTAAAACTATACCTA
>NC_137883.1:32684090-32689090 GCF_963924005.1 Protomyctophum bolini
AGCCTTGTTTTTTTGGGGGGCAGTCCGGTGCTCGCGCGTCGTTGCGATCGACCAGATTGGCGTGTATCGTTGCGATGGACCAGATTGGCGTGTCGTTGCGATGGACCAGATTGGCGTGTCGTTGCGATGGACCAGATTGGCGTGTCGTTGCGATGGACCAGATTGGCGTGTCGTTGCGATGGACCAGATTGGCGTGTCGTTGCGATGGACCAGATTGGCGTGTCGTTGCGATGGACCAGATTGGCGTGTATCGTTGCGATGGACCAGATTGGCGTGTATCGTTGCGATGGACCAGATTGGCGTATCGTTGCGATGGACCAGATTGGCGTATCGTTGCGATCGACCAGATTGGCGTGTATCGTTGCGATCGGACCAGATTGGCGTGTATCGTTGCGATGGACCAGATTGGCGTGTATCGTTGCGATCGACCAGATTGGCGTGTATCGTTGCGATCGACAGATTGGCGTGTCGTTGCGATGGACCAGATTGGCGTGTATCGTTGCGATCGACCAGATTGGCGTGTCGTTGCGATGGACCAGATTGGCGTGTCGTTGCGATGGACCAGATTGGCGCGTCGTTGCGATGGACCAGATTGGCGTGTCGTTGCGATGGACCAGATTGGCGTGTCGTTGCGATCGACCAGATTGGCGTGTCGTTGCGATGGACCAGATTGGCGTGTCGTTGCGATCGACCAGATTGGCGTGTCGTTGCGATGGACCAGAT
Source organism: Protomyctophum bolini (assembly GCF_963924005.1). Lineage (NCBI taxonomy): Eukaryota > Metazoa > Chordata > Actinopteri > Myctophiformes > Myctophidae > Protomyctophum > Protomyctophum bolini. Next base: position 32,684,814 of record NC_137883.1, read on the forward strand.
TGGCGTGTCGTTGCGATGGACCAGATTGGCGCGTATCGTTGCGATGGACCAGATTGGCGCGTATCGTTGCGATGGACCAGATTGGCGCCGTATCGTTGCGATGGACCAGATTGGCGTGTATCGTTGCGATCGACCAGATTGGCGTGTATCGTTGCGATCGACCAGTGTCGGCTGTCGGCTCCAGAAGAGAACCCTGCGACTCCTAACTTGTGGAGAAGCGAGGAGAGGAACGCGTGTTCCAAAAATGGATCCCATGTTGTTTCTTCTACAAGATCCCGTTAATCCATCCATCCCATTGGTTAGATAATTATGTAACGACCCCCACGGACACATTCAAACAGTCTTTTTCCATGAACTCTATATATAAACAGTATTTTGTGGGGCTTTTTGTGACAGCTGGTCATTTACTTTACGTTTTTTTTTTAAACACAGTTTCAGACTTAAAGACGATAAACAGCAACAGGTCAGTATTTCTATAGTTTCAGGAGATTTATTTTTTATTTGGGGGCGGGGGTGAGGGGGGGGTTTGTTGGCAGCAGTTGCACTCGTGCCTTATGTTAGTTTCCGTCACCATAATCTCATAATCTCACTGGAGGAAAACGAGCTAGTCTCCTTAAATCAGGGACCCTTTGAGGAGGTTCCAGGGTGGTCCCCCCCCCCCCCGAGCTAAAGGATGGAGAGTCGGTAACCAAGTGGACCCCTTTTCGATTACACTACTGTAGATGTTTTAAACTCTTGAGAGCGTGAAATGGAACCAAATGGACCCGTACCGTACGTAATTTTACGCTCGCTCTCTCAGGAGTAAAAATTATTGTCAAACATCACTTAACCCATTCTGACCTGAGATCAGATTCATACGAGGTTTCCACTGGACACATGCTGTTCTGATGAACCCATTCTGACCCGAGATCAGATTCTAAAAATGTCAGTCGCTCTTTGATTTTTCAAAAATAGCAGACCTACAAGCTCGTAGCGCGCCACTCGGTGGCGCGCTACGAGCTTGTAGATCTGATATTTTTCAATAGCTAAAGCATAACATGATGCTATCACCAAAATGGGTTCCCGTTCAGAATGGGTTAAAGGTATATTCAGTGATTTCACTTAATTCAAATATCACTTATTGTTTTGTTTTGTTGTGATAATCCTCTCACAACTATAGAGTGTGCTGACCATATAAGGAGTTCCTCCCTGTCCCCAGTTAACACCCTGGGGGGGGTCAAAAAACCTTAGGTTTCGTTTTTTGGCTCTCTATCCTGATTGGATGAAAGGCTTTGGGTCCAAGGCAAAAACGAAACCTACGGTTTTTTTGAGTGAAATCACTGAATATACCTTTAATCTACAACAAGTCAGTTAGCGGCGTAGTGTGCACGAGTATATAGTCAACGTCAAAGTTGTACGATTTGTCACAAGCGTTTTTACCGCAGAGTCAATTTTGTTCTCCGCATTTGACCCCATCTCCGGGAGCGGTGAGCCGCAGACGTCGTCATTTGATTCGTTGATTCGACCGACCCCCCCCCCCGATCCAACCCATTGATGCTGAGTGTCAAGCAGGGAGACATTGGCCAAATTCCAATACCCAAAATCCCGGCCACTCGCTCACTCCCACTCGGTCACTCCAGCATGGCAAATTATGGTGAAATTGGTGAGCTGCCGAAATATGTTACCATCTTGTGGACTTCACACAACTTACATGGAGGTCTTTAAATAACGTGGCCTGAATACCGCTAGATTGAACTCTGCTAATGAACAAACTTGCAACGATTTACATTTGGACACTGACGTTATGCGATTGTCTAGAGACTCTAGATGATTGTCACATATTTCAGCAGGTCACCAATTTCACCGTAACAACTCCATGCTGGAGTGAGCGAGTGTGAGTGAGCGAGTGTGAGTGAGCGAGTGGCCGAGATTTTGGGGAATTGGAATTTGGCTAATTGGGTCCTAGTCTTTGGCCCTAGTCTTTAGGTATGACCCCGGGCCGGGGGATCGAACCCCCGACCTCCCAGTTTCAGGGCGGACACTCTTAACTCATTCTGAACGGGAACCCATTTTGGTGTTAGCACCATGTTATGCTTTAGCTATTGAAAAATAGCAGATCTACAAGCTCATAGCGCGCCACCGAGTGGCGCGCTACGAGCTTGTAGGTCTGCTATTTTTGAAAAATCGAAGAGCGACTGACATTTTTAGAATCTGATCTCAGGTCAGAATGGGTTCAGCAGACCAGTGTGTGTCCAGTGGAATAACCTCGTATGAATCTGATCTCAGGTCAGAATGGGTTAACCACAAGGCCACTGACTATAGCGTCGGACCGCCGGATGTAGAATTGACCGATATTAACACTGACACGCTCCTGTCCCTCTGGTGGGCCTAGAGGTTCTGTCCAGTGGAGCCGTTTAAGGGTCCAGTTGGTTCCAAAATCATTTAGCTCGGGGAGGGGAGGGGAGGGGGTTGGGGGGGTCCAGAGGTCGTTGTCATGGAAACCATGCTGTCTAACATTGTTGTTTGCTATGCATTGGGCTGTGCCTCGTCGGTGACCTCTTTGGAAAAAAAACAAATAAAAACTAAAAGAGTTTTTCTGTCGTTGTGCGTGTGGGGGGGGGGGGGGGGTCGTGACCTTTGACCTTTGAACAAAGACAAGAAAATAAGTGTTCTTATTTTACCCCCGAATCGAAAAACAATGAATTTGTGTAACCGAGAGTTGTGAATAATAACCAGTAATAATAATAATAATAATAAAGATTTGTAATAAGTTTAGTGACTATCTATTATCATTCTATATAGCTGCTGCAGGCTCTATGCTGTGTGTGTGTGTGTGTGTGTGTGTGTGTGTGTGTGTGTGTGTGTGTGTGTGTGTGTGTGTGTGTGTGTGTGTGTGTGTGTGTGTGTGTGTGTGTGTGTGTGTGTGTGTGTGTGTGTGTGTGTGTGTGTGTGTGTGTGTGTGTGTGTGTGTGTGTGTGTGTGTGTGCACGCGATGTCCATCCATGCATGGGTTCATGTTTTTTTTTTTATTGATTTTGTCCTCAGCTCCACAAATTACACAATGCTTAAGAGAATTTAAGTCCGTCCATCCGTCTGTCCAGACCTTCTATCACTGACCAGTATTGTCCAGACCTTCTCCTTCTGTCACTGACCAGTAATGTCCAGACCTTCTATCACTGACCAGTATTGTCCAGAACTTCTCCTTCTGTCACTGACCAGTAATGTCCAGACCTTATATCACTGACCAGTATTGTCCAGACCTTCTCCTTCTGTCACTGACCAGTATTGTCCAGACCTTCTCCTTCTGTCACTGACCAGTATTGTCCAGACCTTCTATCACTGACCAGTATTGTCCAGACCTTCTCCTTCTGTCACTGACCAGTATTGTCCAGACCTTCTCCTTCTGTCACTGACCAGTATTGTCCAGACCTTCTCCTTCTGTCACTGACCAGTATTATCCAGACCTTCTATCACTGACCAGTATTGTCCAGACCTTCTCCTTCTGTCACTGACCAGTAATGTCCAGACCTTCTATCGCTGACCAGTATTGTCCAGACCTTCTCCTTCTGTCACTGACCAGTATTGTCCAGACCTTCTCCTTCTGTCACTGACCAGTATTGTCCAGACCTTCTGTCACTGACCAGTATTGTCCAGACCTTCTGTCACTGACCAGTATTGTCCAGACCTTCTATCGCTGACCAGTATTGTCCAGACCTTCTGTCGCTGACCAGTATTGTCCAGACCTTCTGTCGCTGACCAGTATTGTCCAGACCTTCTGTCACTGACCAGTATTGTCCAGACCTTCTATCACTGACCAGTAATGTCCAGACCTTCTATCTCTGACCAGTATTGTCCAGACCTTCTATCACTGACCAGTAATGTCCAGACCTTCTATCGCTGACCAGTATTGTCCAGACCTTCTCCTTCTGTCACTGACCAGTATTGTCCAGACCTTCTATCACTGACCAGTATTGTCCAGACCTTCTGTCACTGACCAGTATTGTCCAGACCTTCTATCGCTGACCAGTATTGTCCAGACCTTTCACTGACCAGTAATGTCCAGACCTTCTGTCACTGACCAGTATATTGTCCAGACCTTCTATCACTGACCAGTATTGTCCAGACCTTCTATCACTGACCAGTATTGTCCAGACCTTCTCCTTCTGTCACTGACCAGTAATGTCCAGACCTTCTATCGCTGACCAGTATTGTCCAGACCTTCTCCTTCTATCACTGACCAGTATTGTCCAGACCTTCTATCACTGACCAGTATTGTCCAGACCTGTCACTGACCAGTA
>NC_137883.1:32694090-32696590 GCF_963924005.1 Protomyctophum bolini
CACTTACACTGTATAGTGAATCCTCCTCACACTTACACTGTATAGTGAATCCTCCTCACACTTACACTGTATAGTGAATCCTCCTCACACTTACACTGTATAGTGAATCCTCCTCACACTTACACTGTATAGTGAATCCTCCTCACACTTACACTGTAGTGAACCCTCTCACACTTACACTGTATAGTGAACCCTCCTCACACTTACACTGTGGTGAACCCTCTCACACTTACACTGTATAGTGAATCCTCCTCACACTTACACTGTGGTGAACCCTCTCACACTTACACTGTGGTGAACCCTCTCACACTTACACTGTATAGTGAATCCTCCTCACACTTACACTGTATAGTGAACCCTCTCACACTTACACTGTATAGTGAATCCTCCTCACACTTACACTGTATAGTGAATCCTCCTCACACTTACACTGTGGAGAACCCTCTCACACTTACACTGTATAGTGAATCCTCCTCACACTTACACTGTGTAGTGAATCCTCCTCACACTTACACTGTGGTGAACCCTCTCACACTTACACTGTATAGTGAATTCTCCTCACACTTACACTGTATAGTGAATCCTCCTCACACTTACACTGTATAGTGAATCCTCCTCACACTTACACTGTATAGTGAATCCTCCTCACACTTACACTGTATAGTGAATCCTCCTCACACTTACACTGTATAGTGAATCCTCCTCACACTTACACTGTATAGTGAATCCTCCTCACACTTACACTGTATAGTGAATCCTCCTCACACTTACACTGTGGTGAACCCTCTCACACTTACACTGTATAGTGAATCCTCCTCACACTTACACTGTATAGTGAACCCTCCTCACACTTACACTGTGGTGAACCCTCCTCACACTTACACTGTGGTGAACCCTCTCACACTTACACTGTGGTGAACCCTCCTCACACTTACACTGTGGTGAACCCTCTCACACTTACACTGTGGTGAACCCTCTCACACTTACACTGTGGTGAACCCTCTCACACTTACACTGTGGTGAACCCTCTCACACTTACACTGTGGTGAACCCTCTCACACTTACACTGTGGTGAACCCTCTCACACTTACACTGTGGTGAACCCTCTCACACTTACACTGTATAGTGAATCATCCTCACACTTACAGAAAAAGGCCCCTCTTGTAGAACGTCCCGCCCCCTTTTCCTCATAGACTTTCATTTTCCCTCATAGACTTTTCAGAAAGTATTTATTTAAAGACATTTATACGCCGCGGACAAAGACAACTCTTGTCGTGACAAATCATGACAACAAACACAATGTTTTGGGCCAGTCTATATTAAGCTATTATTGTAGTGGACGAGCAAATCTGTATTTCTGTCCTACACAAAGATCACATTTACATTTTCGTCATACAGTGTCTGAGCAAATAGGCATATAGTGTCTATTTAACGCCACGAGGATGTCCGATGATCTCAAATCATCGTACGTACGTACGTACATACAGTATGTGCGTGTGTGCGTGTGTGCGTGTGCATGCGTGCGTGCATGCGTGCACGTTAAGCGACTGTCTCTCCTGTGCATGACAGCGTCTCACTAATGATGCCAACACTTATTAGACAATGTGTCTCTTTGACAAGACTGGCCTATACACACACACACACACACACGCGAGCGCACACACACACACACACACTCACACACACACGCACGCGAGCGCACACACACACACACACACACACACACGCCCGCCCCTCTATATCGCGCTAATAAGCTGTCTCAGTGTCGGGCGTAATTTGGCAGATGAGTCTATTATGTGATGTTCATATTTTATTAATGCCCCCCTCGAAGACCCCCCACAGAGCAGCAGATTACGGCGCTCGGGGAGGGGAGGCCTGTCGGTCTGTTTAACAAACGCTTCAGAGAGAGAGAGAGAAAATGAGCTTTATCTGCTTCTTTAAACTGTTTAGTAGGTCGGGAGTGACACACGGAACCCCGTGGAACCCTGGGAGATGGAGTCTGTCCCTGTTAGAACCCTGGGAGATGGAGTCTGTCCCCGTTAGAACCCTGGGAGATGGAGTCTGTCCCTGTTAGAACCCTGGGAGATGGAGTCTATCCCTGTTACAACGCCCTAGAGACCCCTGGGAGATGGAGTCTATCCCTGTTACAATGCCCTAGAGACCCCTGGGAGATGGAGTCTATCCCTGTTACAATGCCCTAGAGACCCCTGGGAGATGGAGTCTGTCCCTGTTACAATGCCCTACAGACCCTCTGGGAGATGGAGTCTATCCCTGTTACAATGCCCTAGAGACCCCTGGGAGATGGAGTCTGTCCCCGTTACAATGCCCTAGAGACCCCTGGGAGATGGAGTCTGTCCCCGTTACAATGCCCTAGAGACCCCTGGGAGATGGATTGTGGAGGTGGAGTGCCACCATCAACCCGGGATGGAACCCATGCTCTTGTGGTCCAAAGGAGAGAGCTCTGAGCTACCCGGGACACAAATCATGTCACAGAAAGAAA